>NC_056733.1:905355523-905555404 GCF_019279795.1 Protopterus annectens
TGATATCTACTTCTCTGAAGTCCAGCCCAACACGAAGGGACTCTGGCTGACAAAGTTTGCAGATGATTGCAAGTTGGGAGCCATAATTGACTCCCCTAGTGATGCTGACATCCTACAGAAAGGCCTCGCTGAGACCAATGTCTCGTGTCAGAACCATGGCCTTAAGCTCAATGTCAAAAGATGTCATCCCCCTGGGGGGAAAACACTGTTCCCATGAATTTACCTCATCGATGGTAGTCCATTGAACACAATAGGCATCATAAGAGATCTGGGAACACAGGTTGACAACAACCTCTTTTTTGAACACCGCATTGCCACTGTGGTAAGAAAGTCCTCCTATGTGGCACATCTCATTACTAAGGGTTTTGCATCCAGGAAGAAAGAGGTCATAGTCTCCCTCTACTCTTCCCTCATTAGAATAATCCGAGTACAATGCCCCCTTTGGCATGTACTTCACTAGACACCTAGAAGAACTGGAGAGGCCGCAAAAATACCCCCCAAAGCAGATCTTGGGCCTTAAACACTTGTCCTATATGGACACACTCAAAAAAACTCCAACTATTCTCTGTCTCATATCGCCTACTTATAGGCGATCTCTGTTTGACTTACAAGCCATGTTTGAAATGGTACAGCTAAAGAAATCCCAATCCCTCCGCACTACACGCTTCAGAGACCTCAACCTCATTACCACAATCAACAGAACATGCTGGAGGGACAGATTCATAACCCAGAGACTGCCCATGTTATGGAATAGACTTCACATACATGTCAGGTGTAGCACCTCACTGGCCGTCTTCAAGAGAAATCTTGATCAGAATCCAGTATTACTTGGTTCAAAAGCTATCTTTCAGGCTGCCACCAAGGCAGTTCAGTAACACACTGACGTTTCCCCACTACTCCCAGTAACACAAGGTGTTCCCCAAGGCTCCATTCTTTGGCCACTACTTTTCTCTCTTTACTAATAACCTCCACACCTGTACACCCTATGCTGCAGTCATAGAATATGCAGAGGATTCCAAGCTAATATGTAGTGCCTCTTCCATGTGAGAATTACACCCCCCCCCCCCCACAAGCATCCTTCCTATCCGCTGAATCCTGGATGTTCATCTTGTTTCACTGTTGCAGTCATTACTCTTGGGTTATCCTGCTGGCAGGCTATCCTCAGTCGGCCAGAATTCCAAAGTCTAGGTCCGGCGTCTGTTGCTGTCGCCTCTTCCCTGACGTCAGTGCGCCAGGGGATAAAAGATGCAGCCGACACCATTTTCTTTAGTCTTTCTTGCCACGCGGTGCCCAAAGCAAAAGCAGTTCGCAAGTGCCAGTTGGCCGACTCTTGATTTTCAAATCCGAATTTCAGAACCGAAGTCTTCATTAAAGCTAAGTACCCCGTTGGGGAAACGTTTTTTCTTGCTCCAGACCGATGTCAGAAAAAGTTAACACTTGTATTTCTTGTGAGAAGCAAATACCTCATAAGGATTTTCACTCTTACTGTATTCCTTGCCTAGGCCCTGATCACAACGTTCTAGCTGTTGGTTTTGTGCTAGATTTAACCAACGCACTATTAAGCATCTGTTCGATTTTGCATTTCATTACTTTGGCCGAAGATTTAATTATATAATGCCTTCAGAACAGCCGACAACCGGAGTTTACAAAAAATACAAGGACAAGGAAAAAGATAGACATCTGAGGTCCAAAACTGACGAGGCCTCTGCTAGGCCAGTCGCCGGTTCTCAGTGAGGTGCTTTCGCAGCCCCTGACACCCGCTATCTCAGAGTCATAGACAGTTTCCGACTCGCACGTGGAGCCGATTGGGCCTCTGGATATTCAAGGTATTGGACACTCAGAAATCATTCCCTCAGATGGGTCCAGAGCCGCTGAGCAGGCATCGGCTTGTGAGGGTGTCTTCAGACCTACACAACTATATATTAAGCCATCTTCAACTTCAAAGACTAAAGCAGCTTTAAAGACAAAGAAACAAGTACAGCATTCTCCTACTCAGACTTTCATGCCTAAAAAATAGATGCTCAAAAACAGATGCTCAAAATGGCCGAAGACTTAATTACTTTGATCAGGGGCTCCCATCCCCCTCCTGATAAGAGGCCTAGGCAAGAGACAAGAGTATGATTCTTCTGATCAGGTTTCTATTTCCTCTGATTTCTCTTCTGAACATGATTATTCCATGCTTCCCTATGAGGATTCTGATGCTGAAGAATCCATTCCTTCAGCCTCTCCTCCTGAGGATTATTCTTTTGGGGAAATCCTGCATACCATGAGGGAGCATTTCCACTGGGAGAGCCAAGATTATTCTGAATCTCAGAAAAGGCTCAGAGACGTTCTGCTACTTCATCAGCACAGACCCCTTGCTATTCCACCTGTTCTAGACATTGTAGATGATGTATTTTCAGAGTCCGCCCTGTCCCCAGACTCTTTACCCCCTGCACCTGCTAAGCCAGACAGATACTACAGGGTCCCAGATTCTCATAAATTCCTATATAAAAACCACGCTGCTGACCCAGAAACTATATCTGTGTCCAAAAGGGGTTAAAGCTTCCACTGCAAAAAACCCTGTCCCCCCCTGGTAGGAATTCTAGGGCTCCAGACAGATGGGGGAAAAAAGTTTACACTTCTGCTACCTTGGCTGTAAAGGCTTTAAATTGTCAGTTTCATATGCTTAAATATCAGCAATATTTAATGTCGCTGCTTAAACAGAAATTGTTGACAAATACTGAATGTTCAGAAAACAAGGAATTGCAGGATTTATTGCATGCAGCTGAATAAGTGGGAAAGCATACTTTGCAATGTGGTTATGATTCACTGGAGTCTTGCAGGGCCGCTGTTACAGGTTCTGTTATTAGAAGGCATGCTTGGTTAAAGGAACAGAATCTGCCTGATCATGTTAAAGCAAAATTATTAGATGCACCATTACAGCATGATACTTTGGTACTAAAGCAGAAGAGATGTTAGAAAAAAATGGAGGATAAAGCAAAATCCATGCAGAGACAATCAAGGATTTCTTACAGGTACAGCCATCCAGGTTTAGCAGGAACTGGCCTTCTAAAAATTGGTCCTTTCCAGTGTCAGACCACAAAGAGGCAGATACAGGCGTCCCAGAGGCAGATCTCAGCCCCAAGGCTCATACAGGCCTTAACAATGGGGTGCTCCTACCTCCAAAAGCGGAGAAGACAAATCACAGCCTTACAGGAAACCGTCCCAATGACTTTCCTCTGCCAGATCCAAGCACTTTTCTTTGGCAGCCCCCTTAGGGGGAAAACTAGCACTTTTTTCATCAAATTGGCAAATGGTTACCCAAGACAAATGGGTCCTGAATTTAGTGTCCCAAGGCTACAGGTTCCATTTTCACACCCTACCAAGGTCAAAAGGTATGCCAGACCTGCCACACAATCAATGGGCAGAGGCACAAAAACAAATTACAGCCCTCATGGACATGAGGGCCATTCAGCAAGTACCACAACAAGAGCAGGGGCAAGGATTTTACTCCGGACGTTTCCTAGTGCCCAGAAAGGACAAAACTTGGAGACCAATACTGGACCTGTCTATACTAAATACGTTTCTGGAAGTTCCAAAATTCAAGATGTTGACTCTACAGCACCATGCTGGGCAAGAAGGCTTGGCTCGTAACTTTAGACCTAAAAGGCATTCCTGCATGTCCCAATCGGACAATCTTGCAGAAGATACCTCAGTTTCATAGCTGGCTCAATTCATTACCAATTCTCTGCACTGCTCTTTGGCTTATCTACTGCGCCCCGGGTCTTCACAATGCCTGGCACCAGTATTTGCGTTTTGCAGACAAAGAGGAATTCAAATATATCCCTAGTTGGACGACTGCCTAATTTAAGCAGAGAACAAAGACATTCTTCTAAAGCATCTGGCGTTTGTAAAAAGATTACTAAGTGGCCTAGGGTGCACAGTAAACGAAAAGAAATCAAAACTAGTGCCCTCTCAAGAGAAAATATTCCTGGGTGCAATTTTAATACAACTGCCCAGATGGCTTATCTCACGCCAGACAAACCAAAGCAACTGACTTCTTACTTCAAGAAACTGGCAACAAAAACCCACTTATCTGCAAGGAAAATCCTGCAGGCCTTTGGTTTCATGGCATCCTGCATTGTACTAATTCCATATGCCAGACTGCATATGAGGAAACTACAATGGTATCTAAAAAGTGTTTGGACTCAGCATTGCCACAGCCTGGAGACAGTAATTGCACTCATTCCCTGCCTGCAACCGGAGTTTCGATGGTGGGCAGAGGCCTGTCACCACAACAAGGGTCTGCCATTCAGTTTACCCACAACCAGACAGACACTGACAACGGATGCAGCAGATTATGCCTGGGGGGCCCATATGGCAGGAAAATGTATTCAGGGCACATGGCCTGCAAACCAGATGCTATCTGTTCAAAATGCCCGGACAGCTTTCAAGGACCTGCTTCATCCAGGACAGCTACTGAAGACAGACAATACTACGGTCATGTGGTACATAAACCAGCAGGAAGGTACACTTTCATACCCCCTCTGCAGACAAGCAATGACCTTATGGGACACAGCATTGACTTTTCAAGTTCACCTGCAAGCACAATTCCTGCCAGGAAAAACAAATACTCTGGCAGACGAACTAAGTAGAAACCTTATGGAGCCCCACGAATGGAAACTGGATCCACAAGTCTTCAGCATAATAAGGAAATGGGGATGCCCAGACATAGATCTATTTGCCTCCCCTCGCAACTGCCAGTTGCAGAGATTTTGCACAAGGATATATCACAAGCAAGCATGGAAAGTAGACGCCGTATCCTTCAGCTGGAAAAATCCAGCAGTATATGCCTTTCCTCCACTGCCTCTCCTTCCTAGGGTACTCCTAAAGGTCAGGCAAGAGAAGCCAAAAATTATACTGATTGCACCAGACTGGCCACGTCAGCACCGGTACTCAATCCTAAAGAGCTTGTCTCAAGGTCCAGCATGGTTATTGCTTCAAACTTCTCACTTGCTGACCCAACAAAATAATCTGATCCTGCACAGCCAACTCAGGACCTTAAGTTTTGCAGCATGGCGGATAATGTAGCTATTCAGAGCACTCCTCTTTCAAAAGCTGTTATGGATGCTATCTTGGAGGGCAGGAGGCCCAGTACCAGAAAATTTTATGCAGAAAAATGGAAGAGATTCTCTGCTTGGAACCAGGGACGAGGCATTGACACGTGTGTACTAAACATCCCTCAGACTTTACAATACCTAACTGAGATGATGAACAAAGGCCTTTCTTTCTCATCAATTAAGATTCATGCCTTTGCCGTTTCAGCCCATTACAATACGGAACCACCTATCTTTTCTCATCCTTTAATAAGGCAGTACCTCAGAGGGGCCAAAAACATTAGGCCTCCAAGGAGAGCACCAATTCCAGCCTGGGACCTCAATTATGTTTTGGAAAACTCACACTGCCTCCTGTCGAGCCAGCATCAACAGCAGATATAAAATTCTTATCCTGGAAAACAGCTCTGCTCCTAGCAATAACCTCTGCAAGATGAGTCTCGGAGTTACAAGCACTCATGGTTGTGGAACCTTTTATCATTTTTCATCCAGACAGGGTTTCTCTGAGGACAAACCCTACATTTATGCCTAGGGTGGTGTCCAGTGTGGCCCTCAACCAAACCATTCACTTGCCTACCTTTTATCCAAATCCACAGAACAAGGGTGAGAAAATTCTGCATTCTTTGGACATACAGGCAGTTATGCTTTTACTTGGACAGAACTAAAGCTTTCAGAAAGACTGAACAACTTTTAGTGTCATATGCTGCAGGATCACAAGGAAATGCTATCTCAAAACAGACCATTTCTAAATGGATAGGCCATTGGATCAGTTTCTGCTATTTTCAGCATGGCAAATCAGTGCCTAAGGGCATTAAGCCTCATTCCACCAGAGTAGCAGCCACTTCAGCAGCCTTCCTCAGTGTACCACCAACCAAAGATATCTTAGAGGCTTCAACTTGGAGTTCAGTGCACACTTTCACAAAGCACTACCACTTGCCTCTTTACTCTGTCCAGAGCAGGCTTTGCCACTGCAGTTCTGCAGGGCCTTATAGCCTCTCCTAATCCTTTTTAGCCCAGCCACCCATCCTCAGCTTTGGGATTCGACCCAAGAGTAATGACTGCAACAGTGAATACACTCTAACATCTACATTTATGGTAGGTACACAACTGTACTTTGTCTGACCACCAGCTAATTCTGAACCCTAATAAAACAAAATTAATGTTATTCAACCCTTTTAAATACAATTCTCCTCCTCCACTTCCCTTCAACATAGTATCCAGAAATAACACCATTTTCTCATTTGTTAATCACACCAAACTACTAGGTATAGAGAGACTGTAAATTAACCTTCACATTGCCCATACCACAAAAAAGTCTACAAACTTCAGGCCCTGTATAGGAACAAACTCTTTATGACAATAATGACCAAAGAAATGATAGCAAGGACACACCTTCTCCACATATGTCTCTTATTATTACTAATCTAAGAAAAACGGACAGCATTAAATTAGAAGCATGCTACAATAAAATTGCCAGGTTTGCAACAAAATCACCCTATAGGTCACATTATTGTACAGCCCTAAAACAACTTCAATGGCTTGAATTCCCGCATCTCCTACTGTATAATCAGCTAACCCTATCCCTTAAGATTCTACATCATCCAGAACCCCCCACCAGCCCTAAATAAATCTACTCAAGTCATACAACGGAAAACGACTTCAACGCTCCAGTAACAAACAACTATTAGAAGTCTTTAAAGCCTCTAACTCTGTGGGTGAATCCTTGTACTCCTCTGTATAGCCAGAGTATGGAATTCCTTACCCACCAGCTTAACGAATGAAACCTCTACAATTGTATTTAAGAACCCTAAAAGCCCACCTTGCTAGCAACTGGCTATGCCCCTGTTTCCACACCAGTGTACCATGTGGCTTAAGAATGCAAATACTGCATCATCTCCTCCTTAGTCCCATTCAGCACTATTAACCACAGATTATAGTGTATACCATGACTGTTTGTAACCTATTTTGCTCTATATTCACTTCACCTCAAGATTTTTGTACAAGAATACTGTAAATCTTTATATAACTATTTCATAATTGTATTCATTGTTCTTGTTTGTACTAATATTGCAACTATTTCATAAATATAGTCCTTGTTCTAGTTTGTATTAATATTGTACTTAAATGTGGAGATTTCTCACAGGGCCTCTGCTGAAAGGACGGTTTGTCCAGATGGACTTTCTCTGTTATCAAATGTAAAATATGAAATAAAAAATAATATTGGGACCAGTGTACAAATTGGTAACAAAGTTAGTAATGGAATATTGTGTATTTTTTTGTCCCACTCTCATCGTATTACTAAATTAGAAAAAAGTCCAAAGATTTTTCACCAAAAAGTCACGCACACAGGAAATTTCGAACATGAAAGAGTGAAACAAATGAGTTCTGTGAGGTATAGAATTTGTAGGAGATTTAATTTGAGTATATAATTATATGGAGTGGATAATTGAGATGTACAACTGAAATTTATCCATTTTGGTAAGTTAAATGTTCATGAAGTTGTCGGATGAAAAAAAAAAAAAAATGAAATCACATTTCGGTAGATTATATTTTTTTTGCTTCATGTAAGGGCAGATACAAGGTGGAATATGTTGCCAAATGAGTATGATTGCCAGCAAATTTAAATTCATTTAAAATTAATACATCAGTGGTGTGGAGAAAGGGGGGGGGTGTGTTTGTGTATAAAGTGTGGAGATTGGTTGCTCATTCTCTATACTTGTTAGTCTCTCTATACTTAGTGTAATTCAGTACTGTTTGCTCTTTGTCTATACCTGTAAGACCGTTATGGTCCGTGTTAATATAGACTGAGTAGCCATTATGATAGCGCTGTTACTCCCACCCATTATACACAACAGTTCTTTTGAATATATTTATTTCCTACCTTTACATTTGGCAGGGGGATGTCTTGAGCAGTTGCTTCTTCTGATCACAATTTAAACCAGTGTTATTTTCTGTGTTTTTGGTTCTGTAGCAGCAACAGTCAAGAAAAAGTTGTATTGTCAGTACTCTCCTGTCCGTTTAACTTACTGCAGACACACAAAACTACATACATTTTTCAAAAATAATGTTTACCTTTAAGTTTTTTATGCAAATTGTTAAACTTTTACATTTTTCACTCTTCAGTTTGTTTAGTAACACTACACTACATTGATGTAAAGTGGGGATTTGCTATACAGTAAACCCACCATTTTAAAGCTGTCAACAGAATTGGCGATCTTTCTTGCTCATTTTTGCAAAGCCACATTTCACATTCCTAATTCTTTGTCTAACGAAAATGATAATTTACTTCTCTTCCACGTATTCATTAATTTCATGTTGTTGCTAGTTTTCTTCCTGATAATATCAGTCTCCCAGTGTCTGGTTCAAGTCCAAGGTACTCTAGATTTTTCTAGTTGGCTCTTTTTTCCCAGTTGCTCAAGCATCTGCTTTAGGAACACTGAAAAACGATTCACTATTCTAGTAAAGTTTAATTCAAAATGTGAAAAATCTGTTTGAGATTTGCCAGTTCTGCAGTGTTAAGTATAATGATATTTAAAAGCATCAAGAATATCCTTTATATTCAATACTTTTTTTATTCTTTTTCCCCTCATGAAGAATATTGGTGGTATTGTTTGTTCTAGTTTGCCTTTTGTTTCTCATTGCTAGGTTGTGCATATGTCTAGGAGATGTCGAATGAGTTTTTAATTTTAAATTTTCTAGTGCCAAATTACTATGTGCTAATATTTCATTATATTTTTTTTAGTTCATCAATTCTTTTTATTGCTGGAAAAATTTGTTGAGTCGGTTATTAATATTTATAAGTTGTTTTTGTATGTTATGTAATTCAGATTCCCATTCTTTTGATTTATTTTTGAACCATGTCAGAGTTTTGCTATATATATGCGTGTGTGTGTATATATATGTATGTATGTATATATATATATATATATATATATATATATATATATATATATATAAAAGCTTTCAAAGTATCCCATATCATGACTATGTTAATTCCAGGAATTGATGGCATTATAATTGAATTATACAAAATGTTTCCAATATCTGTAACTGCAGTTTTTCATAAAACTTTACTTGAAATCCAAACACAATACCTCCTTCCTTAATCACACATATAAAAGAAAATTAAGACCCTACACAATGTACTTCTTGTAGACCAATATCTCTACTTAATGATGATTATAAAATGTTTGTCTGTCTTAATAGAATTAAAAAAAAATCTGGTTCATATCATAAATGAAGATCAAACAGGTTTCATATGTAACAGACTTACTTATGATAACATTCAAAGAATGTTAACACTTATTGACATCTTAAATAGAGAAAATCAAGAAACTCTATTAATTGCACTAGACATAGTCACAGTTTAATGAGTCAAAGGCTTTTTCTATTTAAAGTATGAATTTCCTCATTCATAGGTAGGTACTAGGCTGTCGGCCCTGGGGGCTATATAAGCTTAGCCAAAAAGGTTCCCTGGCTTTCTCCACCCAAAGAAGTTATTTTCCTGTGCCCCTGTCAAGCAGTGCCGCAGAAGTGATCCCCGGGGTGAATTTTCTATTTCCCATCCAGTCGTCAAGGTTTTTCTTAGAGGGCTAATGAGGAGCTTTGCTTGACATGAATGGGTAGTTCCAGAGTATAGGAAGTCTCTGGAACAGGAATCTGTCTGTCCAGCATGTTCTGTTTATTGTGGCGACAAGGTTTAGGTCCCTGGAGCGTGTGGTTTGGAGAGATTGGGATTTCTTTAAGTGTAGCATGTCCAGCAGCTCTGGGTTTGACATAGCCTCTGAATAGGTGATATGCGATGGAGTAGAGCTGGAGTTTTTTGAGACTGTCTGCATATAACATCTGTTTGAAGCCGGTAATCCTCTTAGTGAGGTATTTCTGTGGCCTATCCAATTGTTGATGTCTTGTGAGATGCATGCCAAACTGGGCATTGTAATCTCTAATGGGTCTGATGAGGGATGAGTAGAGAGGAACAATGACCTCCTTTTTTCTAGAGGAGAACCCTTTTGTGATGACGTGTGCCATGTAGAAGTATTTCCTGACTACTGTGGCAATGTGGTTATCAAAGGAGAGACTACTGTCCACCTGTGTTCTGAGGTCTCATCACACTTTCAGTGCTTAGTGAGCTACTGCCTATGTGGTAGTTCATGGGTACCGAGTTTTTCCCAAAGGGGATGACAATGCACTTCTTGGCATTGAGCTTGAGGCCATGACTTTTGACACCAAGCATCTGATTCTGTGAGGCCCTTTTGTAGAATGTCTGCATCATTAGTTGATTTTATTATGGCTCCCAGTTTGCAGTTATCTGTGAACTTTGTTAGCCAAAGACCTTCTGTGTTGGCCTGCACGTCTGAGGAGAGGACCCAGGACCGAACCCTGTGGTACTCCACTCCAAAGGTCACACTACAGGGTGGCTAGCCCTGCCATGGTAGTTCATCCATATCACTCACTCATACCTACAGCAAATTTAGTGGCCAATCCACCTACTACATGTCTTTGGAATGTGGGAGGAAACTGGAGTACCCAGAGGAAACCCAAGCGACCGCAGGGGGGACATACAGACTCCAAACAGAAGGCACCCCAGCCAAGAATCGAGCTGAAGAACCTCTTGCTGGGAGGTGACGATGCTAACTACTGCACCACTGTGAAAACATAACTGTTATTTCTTTGATAAATAATAATCTAGCTTATGTAAAACTAGGACCATTTACTTCTGAATCTAGAACACTAACTAAAGGTACAAAGCAGGGTTGTCCGATGTCTCCTATTCTGTTTGCATTAGATTGTAGATTTGTATTTGGATACTCCTTCTGGGCCCATCTCATTTGCTCACTCAACCGAGTGCAGTGAGACCATATTCTGATTTCAGGCACTCCTACTGTGTACAAAGAGAGCATTTGGGAAGGTCAACCCCTGTAGCCTCTTCCTGCTCTGTTCCTTCCCTCAAAAAAAAAAAAAAAAAAAAAAGATATATATAGATAGATATATATAGATAGATATATATAGATAGAGATAGATATATAGAGATAGATATATATAGATAGATATATATAGATAGATATATATAGATAGATATATATAGATAGATATATATAGATAGATATATATAGATAGATATATATAGATAGATATATATATATATATATATATATATATATATATATATATATATATATATATATATATATAGATAGATATATATAGATATATAGATAGATATATATATAGAGATAGATAGATATAGAGATATATATATATAGATATATAGAGATAGAGATATAGAGATAGAGATATATATATATATATAGATATATAGATATATATAGATATATATATATATATATATATATATATATATATATATATATATATAGAGAGAGAGAGATAATCTTATTCATCTGCTTTTACTGTAACTGTCGTAGTTGCTCTTCTGCGTGCTGTTGTCTGTTCAGTCGCTCTTACTCTGCGCTTATTACTGCTTGTTAGTAGCCTTCTAATGTACTGCCTTCTGCAGTTGTTTTTTAGTCATTTGTTAATCTAATTGCATTTATTTGAACTGTATTTGCTGTAGTGTGGCTACACGCTTGGGTGTGCTGACCTGCACTACAATATGAATTGTATTTACTGCTGTTTGAGCTGCTTTTCTGTATTTAAAAAAAAAAAAAAAAAATTCTAAGCTTGTTTCCTGCCTTTCTTGTAACTAGTCAAGTCCAGTTACAGACTTGCTGTATCCAGGACTGTTGGTAAGCTTTTGAGCCCCCCAAGTCTTTCTGTGTTGGATGGAAGCCTTCTAGCTTATTAGTGGGAGTGGTAGTGGTAAGCACTAGGTAGCCTATCTACCACGGGAAGAGTGGGTTTTGGCCCTGAAATTGTAGTTCATTGGCCGTTTGGGCAGTTTTTCCATCTCTTTCTACTTTCTGGTTAAAAGCTGGTTTTGTGTTTGGTCCCCACCTTTCCTATAACTAGTGTAATCCAGGTACAGATTTGCTGTATCCAGGACTTGTTGGTAAGGTGCTGAGCCCCCCCAAGCCCTTCTGTGCTGGAGAGGAGCCTTCTAGCTTATCAGTGGGAGTGGTAACCACTAGGTAACCTATTTACCACAGGAAGAGTGGTTTCTTGCCCAGAAATTATAGTTTATTGGCCGTTTTGGGAAGCTTTTCCATCTCTTTTAACCTTCTGATTTAAAAGCCTGTGTTTGCGCTTGTTTCCTGCCTTTTCTGTTACTAGTTTAGTCAAGGTACATATTTGCTGTAACCAGGACTCTTTGTAAGCTTCTGAGCCCCCCAAGCCTTTTCCGTGTTGGAGGGAAGCCTTCTAGCTTATCAGTGGGAAGTGGTAAGCATCAGGTAGCCTATCTACCACAAGAGGAGTGGTCCCTGGCCCAGAAATTGTAGATATTGACTGTTTGAGCAGTTTTTTTCCATCTCTTTCAACTTTCTGGTTTGAAAGCCACACCTGTGCCTGTTTCCTGCCATTCCTATAACTAGACTAGTCCAGTTACAGAGTTGCTGTATCCAGGATTGTTAGTAAGCTTCTGAGCCCCCAAGCCTTTCAGTGTTGGAGGAAAGCCTTCTAGCCGATCACTGGAAGTGGTAAGCACTAGGTAGCCTATTCTCCACGGGAAGACTGAATTTGTAGTTTATTTGGCCGTTTGGGCAGTTTTCCATCTCTTTCAACTTGCTGGCTTAAAAGCTTACGTTTGTACTTGTTCCCCGCCTTTCCTGTAACTAGTCTACTCCAGGTACAGATTTGCTGTGTTCCAGGACTCTCTGTAAGCTTCTGAGCTCCTCTCAAGCCTTTCTGTGTTGGAGGGAAGCCTTCTAGCTTATCATTGGGAGTGATAAGCATTAGCTAGACTACCACAAGAGTGGTTTCTGGCACAGAAATTATAGTTGTTGGCTGTTTGGGCAATTTTTTTACATCTCTTTCAATGTTCCGGTTTAAAAACCGCACTTGTGCTTGTTTCCCACCTTTCCTGTAACTAGCCTAGTCCAGATACAGAGTTGCTGTGTCCAGGACTGTTGGTAAGCTTCTGAGCCCCGCAAGCCTTTCTGTGTTGGAGGAAAGCCTTCTAGCTTATCAGTGGGAGTAGTAAGCACTAGGTAGCCTGTCTACCACAAGAGGAGAGGTTCTTGGCCTAGAAATTGTGGTTTATTGACCATTTGGACAATTTGTCTGTTTCAACATTCTGTTTTAAAAGACCACATCTGCACTTGTTTCCCATCTTTCCTGTAACTAACCTACTGGGTAGCACTAGAAAGCCGTAAACTGATGAAAGCCTTCTAGCTTAGGAGAGAGACTTTGGAGTGATTAAGTTATTAGTTTTCTGTACTTTCTTGCTGTACTTAACTGTTTTCTGCCTAAACACAGATTTTCCAGCGTTTATTGTGATTTAAGCTTGTTTTTTTTTTTTTTCACATATTGTACTTACTTGACTGATTGCACTTTTAAAAAGTTTTTTGTTTAAATAATTTAACTGTTGTAGGCTACACACTAAAGTGCGATAACCTTTTCTGATTGTTTCTAGTAGTTTTAAAGCTGTTTAAATGTATTTACTGTTTTTGCTGTATCTTTTCAAAAAAGCAAAAACATTCCTTTTTTGCCGCCTTTCTAAGCTAGTATAGTTCAGTTTTCAGACTAGTGCTGAATTCATGGCTGTGATATTAGTTTCTGAGTTGCCCATACCTTACTTGGATAGAAGGAACTTTCCCTGTTCACCTGTGAGAAAGGGGAGCTTTGACAACCTATCTGTCCCTGGAAGAGTGGTTCCAGCCCAGAAGTTAGTAGTTTATTGGCCATTTTGGGCTGATTTCTCTCTTTCATTTCCCTAGTATAAAAAAACGTGTTTGCACGGTTTTGCGCACTGGGCAGTGCCGGTTAGCTACAGTTAAATTATTCCCGGCTCCACTAAGTTTCTTCTTCAGTTTTTCCCTTGAAACTAGTCTAACTCTCAACCTAAGCACTCAAAAAGCATCTTACAGCCCAGCACTTGCTCAGACCTAATAACAAGCACTAATATACCCTGACACTGATTGCCCAGCAGGGCAAGGCTCTTTATTCACCCCTCACCAACCAAGCGACTAAGCAGCTCACCCTACTATTCAGGCTTGACCAAAGGGCAACTTCAGGAGCACACTCCAGTCCAGCTGGTGAATCTGGGTATCCTGAGGCAATGTTACAACTGCCTCATGTACACAGACAACCCTCTCCTCCTACCACAGAACTCTAACATATGCGAGAGATGCAATTATGCAGCCAAACTGGAAGCTAAGCTGTCTCCACCCAAGACTGAAACAGACAGTCAAGAGGAGAAGGTTAACACTTGCACCACAACTCCAGCCGCACACAGACCTACTAAAACAGCACTGGCAAAAAATACACATAAATACACAAAATCATACTCGGAGGCTCTAAATAAAAACATGCAAAAGCATCAGAGACCTCCAAAGCAGACACCCAAACAACCTGCACTTCCCGTCACAAACCAGACAACACATAAAACACAAAATCAGTGTGCCACACGGTCACAGCCCTTAAAGAGAAATAACATACCTAACACACTACTGATAGGTGACTCTATAGTCAGGCACACTGACGTCCCACTCACTAGGCTGGACAAGCAGAAGGTTACTGTTGGCTGCCTGTCGGGAGCCAGAATCCGCCACATAACACAAGCACTCTGGTCACTCTAGAACAAGTACAAATATGACTGTCAGTGTTCATGTTGGTGTGAATGACCTGAGATCTACCTCCCTGTACTACATGAAGAGACATGGAAGAGCTCTCTGATCATGTAGCCCAGGCTGGTATGACCCCTGACCCTGAGTAGCATCTTGCCCTCACCAAGAATGATACCTCAGTGTAAAGAAAAAAAATATCAATTTCAACAATTGGCTAAGCTTCTGGTGTCATTCAAAGGGGATCCAGTGTCTGTCAGCCTGGAACGACATGCTCGACAAGCTGCGTTGCTTCGCAAGAGATGGCTTGCACCTGTCGCCCCTAGGCTTTCAAATGCTGCCAAGGCTCTTGCTGCCCCCATAGTGCCTGTTTTAGACAAGGCTCAAATGTCAAACCCACCTCCCTAAACAGCACCATTAACAAAAAACTGAGGGTTATGCTACTCAACTCCAGGAGTTAAATCTCAAAATGCACGTGCTCGAAGCACTCCTCAGTATGGAGAACGTTGACATCTGTGCAATAACTGAAACCTGGTTCAAAGCTCCAGAGAGCACCCCAGCATTACCGGGCTACAACTCATACCACACGTTTCGGCCACAGAACACTGACCGAAACACAAAAGGAGGGGGTGTATCCATATTCATCAAGGATACCTACACCTCCAGGTTAGTGGCGCAGCATGATACCTCTGAGATCATCCGTATGCAACTAACATCGGCCAAATCTGCAGTGCAAATTGTGGCCTGCTACAGATCACCCTCCATGACCCAGGACCACCACTCCACCTTTCTGGAGATACTGGAAACCAAGGTCCTACCAAACACCCTGATATTTGGCTATTTCAATTACCCTACCATTCACTGGGAAAACTACTAGAGTACAAATTCCCAGGCCCAGCGCTTCCTGGAATTCATCAACTCAAACTCCCTGGATCAGCTGGTAAACTCCCCTACTAGAGGTGAAAACATGTTGGACCTGGTCATCACCAACATGGGCGACAGGTGTTCCACACCTGAGATCAACCCATAAACTAATCACTCTGGATGTCCACACCCCACCACCACCCCCAACTAAGGAAACCACAGTAAAAAAACTTTTCTAAAGCAAACTTCACCTTACTTAAGACAGAGGTGGTAAGTTTCACAGCCCCACGCTAAAGGATAACGCTGCCCAAGATGCAGAAACCTTTACAAATGCACTCTGAGCACCTACAAGGATGCATAGATTGTGCCATCCCTACAAAACCAAGACTCACTCCTCTAAGAGAAGGAAACCAGTTTGGTGGACCCTTGCAATAATCGGGCTATACAATAGGAGGAGGAAACTAGTTCATAAAAAAAGCAAATCCCAAGAAGGAAAGACATCCCTGATCAGTATCGGTAAGAAACTGAGGTCCCTCATGAAGTCATCCAAGGTTGACTTCCAAAGAAAAATAGCCAAGGATTCAAAAGATAACCACAAAGTCTTCTTTAGCTATGTTAAGAATCTAAGTGGCAACTCGCAGATATGCACTGAACTAGTGCAAAATAGCACAAAATATACTGAACCTACTGATATTGCCAACATCCTGGCAGATTCAGTGCAAACTTCACCCCCTCTCACCTCCAAAAGGGCCGACAACAATACTGGAAAAGTGTAGTGTCCCAAAAATCACAGACGCACAGGTAAAAACTGCCCTTTCAAAAGCCAAAAACATAGTGTCAATGGGACCAGATGGTGTCGAACTACAGAACGAACTAACCCCCCACCTAAACACGCTGTTCAACCTCAGCCTCTCCACGGGCTACATGCCCATAGAATGGCGCACAGCAACAGTTATTCCTCTCCACAAAGGAGGGGCCACAACTGACCCTGGTAACTATCGCCCCATAAGCCTGACTAGCCTGGTCTGCAAGGCTATGGAGCGCATCATCATGGAACTCGTTAACAAAGACATTGGGAACCTCCAAACACTTGACCCGACCCATTTCTGCTTTAAGGGCAGATCATGCCTACTAAACCTGGTTGACTTCTTCGAGACAGACACCAAGGCTATAGATGAGGGAAAGGTGGTTCACACAGCCTACCTTGACCTCGCCAAGGCTTTCGACACCATTCCCCACTCTGGTATTACAGAAAAACTCACCAGCCTGAACATAAACCCCTACGTCACGAGATGGGTTGCCAACTGGCTTATAGACAGAACTCACATGGTAAGAATAGCTGGCTCTAGGTCCGACTCTAAACCAGTCACAAGTGGTGTCCCGCAAGGCTCGGTCTTGGGACCCCTACTGTTTGGCATATACTTAGAAGTACAGGCAAACACAAGAGGACTATGGCTAACCAAGTTCGCTGATGACTGCAAACTGGGAGCCATAATTGACTCTCCGGCTGACACGGACATCCTCCAAAAGGGCCTTACTGAGATGGACATCTGGTGTCAAAGTCATGGCCTCAAGCTAAATGCCAACAAATGCATAGTCGTCCCATTTGGGAAAAACAAAACACCCATGAATTACCACAGAGGTGGCAATCCCCTTAATACAGAAGAGGTACTAAGAGATCTGGGGACCCAGGTAGATAGTAATCTCTCCTTTGACAATCATATTGCCAAAGTAGTTAGGAAATCCTTCTATGTGGCCCATCTAATTACTAAAGGGTTCGCATATAGAAATAGAGGTTATAGTGCCCCTCTACTCGTCACTCATTGTACCCATCATAGAGTACAATGCCCCATTCGGGATGTACCTCACAAAACGCTTCCAACAGCTGGAAAGACCACAAAAGTACCTCACCCAGAGGATTACTGGTCTCAAACATATGTCCTATGCAGCCTGACTGAAAAAACTTTGGCTGTACTCAGTGACATATCGCTGACTCAGAGGTGATTTCTGCCCGACTTACAAAGCCATGTCCAACTCAGAATTGATGGACATGCACCACCTAAAGAAATCCAAGTCACTGAGAGCCACGCGCTCTAGTGAGCTAAATCTTGCCATAACAATAAATAGAACATGCTGGAGGGATAGATTCCTGTCAGAGACTCCCCATGCTTTGGAACAAAATTCCAAATTACATCGGGCAGAGCCCCTAACTAACACTCTTCAAGAGAAACCTTGACGATTGGATGGGTAACAGAAAATACACCCCTGGGATCACTTCATTGGCTCTGCTTGACAGAGGATCAGTTAATTAATCAATGGGGCAGCGAAAGCCAACACGCTCTGGCTAGGCTTATAAATGCCCTTGGGCAGATGGCCTAGTACCTACCTATGAACCTATTAGCTATTAAAATATTTATATCTCAATTTGCTACAATTCTAAAATAAAAGGTATTGATATATGACCAGTATAATTCTAAAATTTATACTTTTTGCAGATGACATACTCCTTACTTTATCCACCTCAAAAGAATCACTAAAAGAATTAGATAAGCAGGTTGAAAATTTTTACTTAATTTCTAGTCTTCACTTTAATAAAACAGTCTAACTTCATAATTCATAATTTTGAACAAAAATAGTGACTTGCTAATAGATGGAAATTGTATAATTAGTAAACAAGTCTCCACTTTAAATTATTTAGGCATTATCGTATGTAAAAAAAAGAAGAAACCTTAACTGTAAACTATAATATCATAAATACTATGAATAATTATGTAGTAAAATGAAATAATATACATCTAACCTTTGCAGACAGATTGCAATTAAAAATATTACTTCCAAAAATTTTATACATAGCACAAGCTATTCTTTTGATACCAGATAAACATCTTTTAAAAGAAAAATTACACTTTTTTATTAGAATTTTTCTGGTACCCTGACAGAAATAGAGTAGCTTTCACATACCATGTCAGACCTTGGGAACAAGGATACATCAGTTTTCCAGATATAGAGATCTACATTAAAGTCTCTGTTTTCAAATTCATCATAAATTGGACAGATCCAAAATTTTCTTCCATTTGACAAACTTTACATACTGTTATTTTTTCAAATGAAAATTCCATAATAAAAATGTTAACTGATCACATCAGCAAACTATGGCACATTTTATGCATTAGCATTCAATATAATATAGCAAAACCCACTAAACCTTATAAATTGCATTTTTAACTATTTTAAAACGTTTGTTAATGCCAATACAGATATAAAAAATTGGATGAATTTAAGTCCTTTTAGTTGCACAAAAAAATTCTTTAATAAAATACATAAGAATATTTTTAGCACATGGGAAACAACTTTATTTGTTGGCAGCATTGTTTTAATCAAAAAGTTGTAAACAGTCAATATGTAATGTATACATATGGTTTCTCCTCTTTTGACTGGCTACTGCAAAGTGTATTAATATATTCACAAGATCTTTGCAGAATAATTAATTCATCTTTTAAAGACCTAAATTTTATAAAATTGAGTGAAATTATAATCACAATTGGGCAAATATAACTTTAAAACAATACAAAATGTTTAACTGTGAAGCTAAAATTCAGCAGAACTATTGGAATTTCATCACCAAAGGACACTCTGTTTGACCATAGAGAGTAAAACTAACACATTGTATTCTATTAAATTAACATCCAACACACAATTTTGGAGAATATATGTGGAAATTTCTGCTTGGAGCATTTTATACACCCAATAAACTAGTCAAGTTTAGTTCTTATAATAATGTTACCTGTTGGAGATGTTTACAAACGTGTAAAGCAGATTCAAGTCAAAAAATTCTGGCAAGATATCAGTAACTTTTTATAAGCTATATTCACAGATACATTTGTATTATCTAAAACTCTAATTGAATGTTAATGAAAAAACAGAAATGAATAAAAATGTTTTATATTTACTATGGACTGTACTAGCGGTTGCTAGGAAGTGCATCTCAAGAAAGTGGAAATCCATCTCTGAACCATCCTTTGAAGAATTTTTAAGTCTACTGAATGAAACAGCAATGGTGGCAATTAGTCAAGGAACTGAGAATTACTCCTAAATTATGGAGTAACAATTAATGGAGGAAGATATTGCCTCTTATCGAGATATTAAAAATGAACTCCGACTCTTGGAAAAAGAAAAATAGTTGTCTGTCTTGTATAAATTTGATCAAGATTGGTTTATCTTGTAAGTTAACTTCAGGCCAAATGTAAGTAATGTATATAGATTATTTTGTTCTAATTATTTAGATCAAGTTTATTTGTTATTCTTTGAAAAAAATAAAAAAAAAATTGAGCAAAAAAAAAAAGGAATCTGAACCCCTTTTTGTTTGTTGCCTAAGCTTTGAGTATTCTATATTCAAAAATGTCTGATTCTCCATGAAAAAAATATTCTGATGGCTGGATGCAGCAAACTTGACTCTTGTATCTCTGCCTCTCCATATTTTATGAGTGCTGGAATAAACTTGCTGCTCTTCTGCCTGGAGATTTTCTCCCAGGGCCTGTACTGAAAATAGTTTGTCAGTTTGTCTTCCCTGGTTAAGTATATTCAGTAATTTATTTTCCTCAAACATTCTGTGATCTGCATTTTTAAGACTTGTTTCTGCCACAGTTCTTTTAGAAACAGCTCTTTCTGTTAGTATGATTGCATCTGAAGTAGTTTAGTTTGTGTCTGCTTTCTCATGGCTGGATTTGGAACCCGAGCGTTTTCCACAGCAGAATTTGTTAACTGAGAGAATACCAGAACAGCAGTTTGTATTTTAGTTTCTCTGGTATAGCAAACATTCTCAAGGGTTCTCTGTGTGCTCTCTGTTGTAATGTGTTATGAACAGTTCTTCAGAAGCCTAATGTTCATTCAGCCTTTTCATTTCAACCTCTGATTTTTGTAGTTTTCTTTCATTTCCAAGCCTTTTACCCCCTTGAGTTCATGTATTCCTTCAGTGTTGCATTTATTTTGAACATGTTTTGGAGTGCATTTAATTTATTTTCCCTTCTAAGTTACTGGAAACCATCTCCCTGTACCAAAGGTGTAGCTTGAACTACTATTTGCTGAACAGTTACAAGATTCTTCTCAGTTTTTTTTCTTTTTGCAGATTTCTTTTTTTGTTTGTAAAGCAGGAAATATAATTACTAGTGGGTAACCGAATTTTACCTAGGTGATAACTCAAAATTGGGAAAGAAAAGTTTTCACGCTAGGAGACCTTTAATTAACCTGTTGATCTCTGTGCAGCCATTGTCTGCTATCCAAATAACTTTTGTTGGATTGAGTCGGTCATTTTTCTGGTTAGACCCTTTTAGGGTCTCATCGTCAGGGCAACCTTAACTGTAGATACCTCTGGGGTTTTTTTTGGGGGGGGGGGGGTCTGAGCATTATTTGGAGTAGACAGTTCAGGGGATATGATTGACCCATGAGGTCAGTGTACACTTCAGGGAAGTAAGGGCCATCTGCTTGTAGGTTTCCAGGATTCCTTTCCTATTAGTGCATTTGCCATCCATTGAATATGTAGCAGATTTATATGTTAACAAACCATAAAGAATTCACTCCTGACCTCTCTGCATCTCAGGCCTTGGTGTGGTTCATTGGTTGCTTGCTGATGCCCACTAGTTTTTTTTTTTTTTTGTTTGTTTGTTTAATACCCAGCCACTAGCATGGACTCTGCTCCATACATGAGGGAGGATTTACAGCGACCCTTTTACATCCTCATTCAAATGCAGCAACTTTGTTTCATTAATTCTTTCCTTACTGCGGATACTACAGCGATAAATTTGTACAGAAGTGGTCTCCATGACTGATTTATACATTTCCTCCTGTTTCCTCTTATCCTGAAGTTCATAGAAAGGCCAAGACTTGCAAAATCAAGGTCATCGTGGTAGTGCTAATTTGAGTCTGACAAGTATGGTTCCATATTTTGGCCTGTCTTATTAAACTTTCTAAAATATCTTGTCTCATGCTTCCAGCAAGCCTCACTTGGACCTTCCCTCCACAAAATTAACTGCTTGATTTGATGGCTTTTTCATTCTTCCTCGCCTGTGGGTCTCAGCTGATCCACGGGTCTGACTTGGCCACATTTTCTAGACTTTGGAGCCCAATCTTGAGCTTCTCCCTCTTTCCTTCATGCACCACACTATTTCTTTCTCCTCAGATCTCGTTACTGCCAAAATGGTAAGACAGAGGATTCTGAAATCTCGAGCTGTAAGGAACTTTATTTGTCTAAAATTGTTTAATCTGAAGTAGTTGACATCATTTGGTTTTAAACCTGTGGGTATTCTGATCCGAATCTGATCAGAGACAGCCGCATCACTAGCATCTGATCTGAACTCCAAGCTCCTCCCCTTTCCCATAATGCCCCCAGTCTCCTTCCTTCCCACAGATCTCGTTTGTCGTTTAAAAGCTACGCATCGTGGTCGCAGAGCTCCAGGCTGTATTTTGGGTAAGTGACTGTTTTTTGGGCAGTTTAGAAAAACTTTCTTTTCAATCCTCCTCTTTTCACCTCCCCTACTGTGTTTTTTGTCCATTGGATATAAAAAAAAGTTTGTTGTAGTTATAGTTTCCCTTTGGCCTCCCGCTCCCTCTCTTTTCGTGTGTGTATCTGTCTGTGGGTGCTGCTTGGGGTGATCGTTATCCCTATTTCGGCTGAGACACCTAAGCCAGTATTCAGGAAATGCACAGAGTATGATCATAAGCTCTCCCCAGCCGATGGCCATGCACTGTGCATAGTGTGTTTGGGCGCGGCCCATTTGCTTACCTCCTGTCCTATTTGCACGGGTTCCAGCCTGCGGGCCCTTAAGGGCAGGAGGGCTAAGCTGAAGATGAAATGCCTGCCCCTTTCTATGGGGACGGCTGTCCCAGTTACAGTGGCTTCGGCGGCTTCTACTTTGGCTTTTTCTGCTTCCTCCCTTCCCCAGCCCTCTGGGACTCAACTTTCCACCATGAGGTCTTGGGAAGGCGATCTAGGAAGCAGTTCCCGGACCACTCAGCTCCAGCGGGGTCTCTTGCTTAAATCCAAGACCTCTCCTTGGCTCCAGTCTCCCAAGTTCTCCCCAGAGCCAGAGATATCTAGACCTCCTCTAGAGGTTCCCCTCATCGGCACTCCCGGCTGGTGTCTGTGGCTTCTTCGTCTAGGTCTACCTGTAGTCTGAGGCACAGAGATGGACAGGATTATGCGGAAGTTCATCTGCACCCAGATCAGATGGGAGTCTTGCCAGCCCCCTCTCCACCCAGAGCAAGGAGCTCGCAGCCCTTTTTCACCCCATAACGTTTTGAATCTGAGGACCCTCTGGGTGGGGGGGGGGGGGTCAGCACCGATGGTACCTTGTACCTTGAAGCTGGCCATTACCGTGAGTGTGTCTGATCAAACTGGGTCGGATCTGAGCTCTCGGAGCCGTACTCTTGGCATCTTGGCATCAGATCTGAGGGGGCACTGTCTACTCAAAGGCTTTCGGAGTGCAGTATCCCCTCGACATCTCTGTGCCTGCAGTCTCTGCTCAGACTCCCCCGTTAGATCCGAGGGGAGCATCTCCCTTGCTCATTTCTCAGGAAGGGTAGCTCACCCTCTGCTTTTGACGTAGTGGAGAGGGTTCTCTCGAGTGTGTCGAGACCTCTGACCTTGGATTACACCCCGACTCCCTCAGCTCTGGGTTCGTCCCTGACCTTCCTGTCCTCTCAGGGAGAGCCTGTGCTCACTGTGCCTCGTGGAGCTCCCGTTCGAGAGCAACAAGAAGTTTGCGAGTCCCCCACAGAAAGTCCCACTGAGGAGGCTCCTCACAAGCGGATGTGCAAAAGGAGGCACCTGGACTCCTCTCCAGAGTCCCTCACGGATGACCCTGATTTGGAGGAAGGGGAAGGTTCCCCCAGGTCCCCCTCCAAAGATGTCTCCACTGGAGACTTCATGGAACTTCTTCGCCAAATGGGGGGTGGGTGGTCCGCCCATAAACCAACCCCGGATGAGTCTGTGTTCCTAGAGGCATTCGGCATGGACCCATCTTACCTCCTGGGTGTCCCCTCCAGCGGACTCACTTGTGGACCTAATAACATCTTGACATCTTAGGCATGGAAGGAACCTGACACCGTGGAGCCTATTCCAAAGAATTCAGATAAAATACTCTGTTCCCCACCAGACAGGACTAGCTGGAGTAAGGGGACCTCAGTAGACGCTATGATGGTGGCAGCCGCCACAAAGAGCTCGCACAGGAGAGCTCTACGGTCCATCCTCCTGACCAGGAGTCAAGGGCTATGGACAGTGTGGGGAAGCAGGTGTATGTTTCAGCAACCTTTACCATAAGGACGCTGAACTGTATGGCATAATCCGACTGCAGCATGACTTGGTTAACGAAGTCGCTGAGACGCCTCCGGAGTCCACGTTGGTGGAGGGCAGGAAGATGGTTCGCATGAATGGCCACTCTAAAGGCAGTAGCCAGTACGTCCATGTGCCTACTTTCCCATGCCACAGAGCGAGCCGCTAAGGCTGCTGGGTTCGGCCTTGCCATGAGACATCACACCTGGCTCCGGCTGTGTCAATTCTCGGAACCCTTCACGGCATCCTTTGCTAATGCTCCCTATGATGCTTCTTCCCTGTTTGGAAAGTCTGTGGATGAAACACTGGTCCAGAGTGAGAAGGACGGGTAGTCTGTCGTCGGGATCTACTCCCCCCCCCCCCCCTCAAAAATCCTTCTCAGACTCCTCTTCCCCAGAGGCAGAGTGGGTCATGATAGACGCTGTCCCAGAGGCAAAGGGGGTCAGAGAAATTTTGGGTCTCTAACTGTTCTCTGACAGGCCCTCAAAACAGCTCTGAGGGGCTGCCAGACTGCTTGTATCTTGCTTGTATCTGGAGACAGTCAGGGGTTTCCTCTCGCTACACCCAACGAGTGGGAGTCTGACAGGTGTTGCAAATCATATCCAGAGGTTATTGCATCCCATTCGTAGAGCCACCCCCCCCCCCACCAAAACACCTCCCAGATGTTCCACCCGAGCAAAGGGAGGTAGCAGCACTGGAAATAGACAAGCTGCTAAGAAAACGAGTCATCCAAACTGTCCCCCCAGACCAATCTGGATTGGGCATTTATTCTATGTTTTTAGTGTCAAAGACGACGAGGGACCCAAGACCCATTCTGGATCTTTCCACTTGAATCTATCTGTAGCCAAGGAAAAATTCTGGATGGTCACCCTTCAGTCTATCCTGCCCTACCTGCAGGAAAAGGATTGGATGTGCTCACTCGACCTCCAGGGCGCGTACCGTCCTATCAAAATGAACAGTCGCTCCCTCAGGTTTCTCTGCTTTCAGCTTGGGGGCCAGTCATTATCAGTTCAGGGCCCCCTCCCCTTTGGTCTCACCACAGCCCCCAGGGTGTTTACCGAAGTAATGGCAGTAGTAGAGGCTCACCTGAGGCTTCTGGGAATTTAGGTCTTTCCTTACCTGGACGATTGTCTCTTTGCTGCCTCAACTAAGTATATGTTGTGCCAAGCCAGGGACTATTTCCTGGTATTAGAGAACAGTTTGGGCATTACTGTAAACCTCAGCAAATCGTCACTGACTCCAGTCCAGTCCCTAGACTTTATAGGAGCTCTGTTGGACACCATACAAATGGAGGTTTACCTCACCCCAGAAAGGGTACACAATTTAAGACCATGTTTCTTACATTCTCCAGGCTCAACGGAGCCAGTTCTGTGGGCTCCATGCCAGCCACAATCAATCTTCTACCCTTTGCACGACTTCCTATGTGAGTTCTCCAATCGACACTAGCAGTTCAGTGGTCTCTCTACTAGCTCTACCCTTGTCCCATCCAGTTTGGATTTCCCGGCTTGCAGAGTCTCTTCACTGGTGGATTCTCTCCCCGGACCTTGTCAAGGGACATCCCTTTCTTCTGTCCTTTCCGACAACCAAAATGACCACGAATGCTTCCCAGCTAGGGTGGTAGGGGGGGTGTTGCTCGGGAAGAACTGTCCAAGGCACGTGATCCCCTACCGAGACCAATTTGCATATCAGCGTCCTGGAGATGAGGGTGGTTCTTCTAGCGTTGCAGGCCCTTCATGCCCATCTTCCTCTAGAGACTATTGTTCGGTCAGACATGTCAGTAGTCTGGTATAACAAACAGGGCAGAACCAGACCTTTACCGCCCCTTGTCGCGAAGCCATGTGAGTGTGGGAATGGGCAGTTTCCACCAACTGCTTTCTGGTGGCAGTGCACATTCCGGGAAGGTCCAACATTCTGGCAAACAGGCTTAGCAGGACTATTCTGATGCCTTATGAGTGGTCTGTGAATCCTTCAGTAGTGGAACAGATCTTCAAGTGGGGTCGGCCTTACTACGAACTCTTCGCATCTCCTTCCAATGCGAAATGCCGCGAGTTCTTTGCTCTGAACTCCCTCAGGCGGAAGCCCCCAGAGACGCACTGGTTCATGGCTGGCCTCCCGGTCTTCTTTATGCTTACTCCCTGTTACCTCTTATTCCAAAAATTTCTTTAGAAAGCTTGCAGGTTGGGGAGCACAGTAATCCTCATTGCCCCATTCTGACCTCACCAAGTCTGGTTCCCCTCCCTTTGGCCTCACCTGGCAGTTCCACCATGGGTCTTAGATCCAGCTCTGGATGTCATTTTGCATCCCTCGGGGATTCCTCACCCAGACCTGGACAGTCTGAAACTCACTGCTTGGCTGCTTCAGTTCCATTAATGACTAGACCTCCCGGTTTATCCTCACAGATTAAAATAATTTTGGTGGCGGCTCAAGTCCTCTACCAGAAAAATATATCGTAGCAAGTGGGAACTGTTCTCTATTTGGGCCTCTCAATGGGACCTAGATCTGTTTACAGATCTGGTGTCAGCTGTTCTGGAATTTCTACCAGGTGTCTTTCACAAAGGTGCTAGTTCCCTAGCTTTTTCCAGACTTTGCAAGACCTTCCTTAAAGGTACCTTCCTTTAAAGACCCCTGGTAAAAGATCTTGCACCGCCATAGGACCTCACCTTTGTTTCCCCTCCCTTTGTGCCCGTGGCATCAATAGATTTACAATTCCTATCTTGGAAAACTGCCTTTTTGGTAGCTATCACTTCTGCTAGGAGGGTATTGGAACTTCAACCATTGTTCATTAAAGTTCCTTACATGTTTTTTCATAAGTACACGGTTTCTCGGCATACTAATCCTTCATTTCTTCCCAAGGTGGCTTCAGAAACCAATATTATTCAAACTATCAATATTCCTGTTCTCTTCCCAAATTTCCAAAATAAGGGCGAATACAAGTTACACTTGTTGGATATATATAGGCAACTGAGATATCATTTACACGCAACAAAATCTTCTTGAAAATCTGATCAGTTTTGTCTCCATTAGAAACCATTTCTGGGCAAGCCAGTTTCTAAAGTGACCATTGCTGGCTGGATTTCCCTATGTATCATTAGAGCATATCTGATAGAGGCATTTCCCCTCCGGGTCAGATGAAAGCCCACTCCACTAGGTCCATGGCCACCTCAGCGGCTGTTTGGTCTAGGGTATCACTAGATGATATTTGTTCTGCAGCTACTTGGTCCTAATCTCATACCTTTATATCTCATCACAAATTAGACATTGTATCCAGGAGTAGGGTGTTCTTTGGCTCTGTGGTACTCCGGAATATCCTTCCATGAGGGCCACCTAGGTGTTCGTAACTGGGGACTCTGTCCCACAGTTAGACCAAATGAAGTGAAGTCAACTACTTCAGATAAAGAAGTTATGTGCTCACTATAACGTTCCATCTGAGTAGTTGTACTTCATTTGTCTCCAACCATCCCCCTCCTCCTTCTCCCTGACCTTGTTACTATTGTCCTAAACTTGTACTGGTGACAGGAGCACTATAGTGCCTCTCCTGGTTATGCTTGGCTTAGTTGTTGGGAGCCATTGGTGGTAAGGTCTGATTGGGTTGGGCTTATGCTTTCTTGAGCAGCAAACTCGATCTGAGGGAAGGAATGAGACAGTGGAGCATTATGGGTAAGGGGAGGAGCTTGGATCAGATGCTAGTGATGTGGCCATCTCTGATCCGATTCGAATTCGAATACCCACAGGTTGAAGACAAATTAAGTACAACTACTCAGATGGAACGTTATGGTGAGTACATAACTGTTTTTTAAGCTATCTTTTCTTACTGGTTCCTTCCTCCCTTGGTAGCCACCTGCATTTTTTATTTAGCTGTTTTGCCTTTCTTGTTGGTTTTCTATCCTTGCCTGCTGCAGTTTCGGGGCTTGCTTTGTGGTTGAGGACGACTCCTCTTAAGGCATTAACACTTCTGTCCGGGTTAGATATTTATCTGTTTATGGCATCAACCCATTCTGAGAGCCTGCTTTACGTTGCCCCAGGGTTTTAATATTTTTATTACTTGGGTCCTTTTTGGTAGAGTGGTGTGTTTCAGGTGACTCTGTTTGTGTTGCTGTCCCACAGCACGTGCTTCC
Organism: Protopterus annectens; assembly: GCF_019279795.1. Lineage (NCBI taxonomy): Eukaryota > Metazoa > Chordata > Ceratodontiformes > Protopteridae > Protopterus > Protopterus annectens. The sequence goes on from NC_056733.1 coordinate 905,383,605, forward strand.
CTGCTTGGCTCTGTTCCGGTGTGGAAGTATTTGTTACCACCATATCTCTCAACTGTCCAGATTTTTGCAGAATGTCTAGTTTTTTATCTCTTATCTTTGGTTTGTTCCTCATAGAATTTTCTGACAAGACTTGATATCCTTCAAAAAAAAAAAGTGTCATAATAAGAGACCTTTTTATTCTGGCAACTTTAAGTTTATTGGAACAAAAGTTAAAATTTGTGTGCAGCGTCTTCACAGTGTAGCATTTTGCTAGCCATTGTCTTGAAGGTTAATATCTTTGGTGTTTTGTAGTAGAGTGGTGTGCTTCAGGCAACAGTGGTGGTGTTCCTGACCCACAAGAAGAAGCTCTTCTGCTCAGCTCTCTCAAGGGATGGAGATCTCTTTTCCTATCCTCGAAATTTTCCTGGTGTCAGAGCCTGCTGTCTGATTTAGCTCGAGGTGTCCTTGCGCCTTTAGTCAGACATGTAGGCAAGGGTCAAAAACTGCTGTCAGACCTTTGGTTTCGGAGTTTCACATTGATACAGGACAGTTCTTTCTTGATGTGGCTGTCATGAGGATTATTGACTGGCTCACCAGTGTAATCTTTCAGTCCTTATCAGTGGTTCCTTTTAGGGGCTCAAGCCACCTTTATATGTAAAAAAAAAAAAAAAAAAAAAAAAGTCCAGATTCCATTCCTTAGATTCAGAACTCTTTAGCCTCCTCCAGATATCATTTCCTTCTTGGATCTGATAGGTTTGGTCTTTGAGAAGTTGTCCAGGTTATCTGCCATACTCATTGGATCCCAAGTCCTCTGATCCAGTTGACTGGGGCTTCCTCTTTAGACATAAGTTTGGCTGCCTCCTCATTAAAAGAAATAATTCTTCAGATCCTGCTTTTCCCCTTTGGATTCGATCTGTTGTGCTAACTCCACGGATCCTAAGCATAGAATCAGACTAATAGCTTTTCGACAAGACCGAGCTGAACAGTTAATCCGATCACTTCGGATCTGGAGCTGCTGAGCAGTGTAGTGTTTTTCGGATCTGAAGCATCCCCCTGATCTGAGAGTGGCATTGTTTGTTGCCATCTACTTCCTTTTCCTTTCAGGAGGCAGGTTGGATCAGTGAAAAGATTTGTGCCTCTAAGCCTGACACTGACTTCTCACACTTCCTGGTTGGAGCTCCCACCCAGGAACCTTGACCATGGAATTCCTGTTTCCCCCTAGGGCCACTGTTTGGATACAACTTTTTATTTAAAAAAAAGTGTTTTTCTGGCAAATCCATTAAGGAATGAAGTCAGAAAAGAAAAGTTCACTTCCACAGTACCTCCAAAAATGCCTCCGGTTACCACCAATAAGTGCCAACGACTGCTAAATAATCTGATATTCCACAGTTTATTGAATCAAAGCACGGACTGATACGACAAAGAATCAAACAAGATACAATAAAACGGAACAGAGTTAAGCGCTTTCAACCATAACTGGTCTTCATCAGAACTGTAGCGTTTAACTGTTCCGCTGCTTAAGTAACTTTTCTAGCGCCAAAACACACTCTTCTTAAAGATACATAAACACATAATTGCATAACATATGTAAATAAATCAATCATTGCGTAACATATGTAAATAAATCAAAAGTCCATCCTAAAATAGGAAAACCTTTTGTTTAAAAATTCCGTAAACCAAAATCATTTATGTTCATAAACTTTCACTATATTGCATCTTTCCACTTAAAAAAAATTATAAATCTTATACATTTTTATAAAAATATGTATATTAATCAAATGATTTAAAAAACCAAATGATTTTTAAAAAACACTGAGAAGGAATATATATGTAAAGTATGCTAAAAAATAAATGTATATAAAACTAAAAATATGTGTATTCATGTAAGATGGTTAAATTACAGTTCATATATAATCATATAAATATGTAATAGGTGATAATAAAAAGGACAACAAAGACATAACTATTTCCTTCTCCCTCTAAGGGAATTAATTCATAAATTTCATCTAAAAAATAAATAAGTACTTATGAATATATAAAACAATATAACACTATCTAAATATCTACTAGTATATTATATATGTAACGTTGTGTAGATATCTTGTTACTTCACTTAAGGTTTAATTGAAATAAAATCATTTAGTCCAGGAGGAGTGGTGGCATCTAAACATATTTTGCCACCATGTTTCTTTATATGCTAATAAACTTTGTTGAGGTACCCCTACCACTGCAATGGACTTTGGACATGGCAGCTGTGTGTTGTGTGTTCACGCTATTCCTAAAGTTATCCCATTCACACAGGGCCTTCACCAGGAAGTCCATCTCCTTTTTCAATGCCAGAGGTGTGGCTTGAGCCCTGTCCTTTTGCCCTAAGATTCCTGGTTTGTCACAAGAGAAAGTCCCTCAGTGGTTACTCTCTCTCTCTCAGTGGTTTCTCTCTGTCCTCTCCTTTGGCCAGGTTTTGCATCCCTTGCAGGTGACCATTATCTTCAGAATAAATTTGTCCAAGAGTTTTCCCCTTTGGAGAAATAGGAGTATGAGAGTACATTCTTACCCCTCCATTGGGCTTCTCAAGGAGGAAAGAAGGATTCTCCAAAATGTGTTTTTCCTTGCATAGCATCTCCTTTTTTGTTTCCCTTTAAACTACGACTGTTCAGTTGGTTAATTAGATAACTCTCTCACTGTGTACAGTTTGATGATCATTCCCCTTACCCTCCCTAGCAAATTTAAGAGCGCTTACATTGGATACTCTCCTGCTGAAGTTGTGTACTACCAGTGCACTTCACTGGGCCATACTAAGTCTTAAGGTAGAATCCCATTTTTTTTCCAAAGTTCTGTGCAAGAAGGATCTCTGAACGATTTAGAAACAGTTAGTCCACGTATTGTCATTAGGAAACATGAGTATAAGTGGTTGCATGATTTTAAACGTCCCCAAGATCTTTTCTTACCCTTTCTTGGTGGAAATTACTTTAATTATCCAGTGCGCCTTTCAACATTACTCTTCGGAAGACCTCTAGACTATCTCTCTCCACTGATTATCATGGTTGTCTTTTTCGAATACTTCCAAGAGTCCGTTCCATCATTATTAGGGAGGGCATCCTTTATTCAGTTGCCTCTGACTTAACTGTTCTCAGATGTACTTGCTGCATACTGCGACTTTTCTGGGTATTCCTGAGGAGTCATTGTTAAATTGCCCTTCGACTATATCTTTGTGGATAGAAAGAATGGCTTTGCAGACTCAGTGTTATAGATATTCTTTCAGTGATGAACCTGTCCACATCCTAAGGTATAGCCCAGACTCTCCAGTTCTAAAGACATTGGGAGTCTCTTCTGTGTGAATTTCGGGATTATTTTCTAATAAGGATGGAGTCCTCAGTTCAATCCAGTTATTCTAAATCCTGTTCCAAGAGTCCTGAATTCAGGATGCCTTGCACTTTGATCCATCCTGCCTCTCCTGCACAAGACTTATGGTATGTATTCCATGCACTGCTAAGATGCACAAAACACGAAAAGAGAGAGACATTCTGGACTACGCTACGTTTCCCATAGAGAGAAAACCACCTTCCTTTCAAATTACCTTTTTTTTTTTTTTTTTTTTTAACTTTACCTCATCCCTTTAGTGTCTTTACTTAATGCGGGACAATCAAGGTAGCCCACGTTACTGGAAAGACTAATCTAAAGCTATACGGTTGGTTAACTTCCTACTTCTCCAACTAGATAAGAGAATTTAAGTACCTTTTACCTGCACATTTTTCAAATAATACAGCATTTAAATTGATTGATTTGTGTTACATTGAATATTAACTGAACTGGAAGTTTTGTCAGTTCCCCACCCACCCTCCCTGTTTTTGTTTTGGTGTTAATCTTGGTGGCTTTGAAACTGCCCACCCCTCTTGTAAATTTGTGTTTGGATACTTCTGGGCCCATCTCATTTGCTCACTCAACTGAGTGCAGTGAGATCATATTCTGATTTCAGGCACTCCTACTGTGTACAAAGAGAGCATCTGGTAAAGAAAAAAAATGTTTTAGCTTGTTTCCTGCCTTTCCTGTAAGTGGTCTAGACTGTTTATAGGTTTCTGAACCCCCAAACCTTTCTGTTTTGGAGGGAAGCCTTCTAGCTTAATTTTGTTTCTTAGAACTAGCCAGTTTTCTAGTTTCAGCACTCAAATCTGTTTTTTTAACTCGGCACTTGTTCAGAACTCGAAAGCACTAAATTAGCTGCAAATTACTACAGCGCTCAACTTTCCTCACTTGTCTAGAGGAAAGCAGTTTTTAGTACTTAATAAATAAGCACCTATCCAGGCATGTCTAAGGGTCGGCTCCCGGTGATTTCTCCTGTCTACCTGATGAAATCTGGGCATCGTGGGGCAATGCAGCAATTGCCTCATGTACACAGACAACCCTCTCCACCTACCCCCCAACACTACAACTTGTGTGAGATGCACTTATTGCCAAACTGGAAGCAAAGCTCTCTTCACCCAAGACTGGACTAGACAGTCAAGAGGAGAAGGTAAACACTTGCACCACACCACACTAATCACATAGTCCCTCAAAACCTACACCACCAAAACACGCACATACAAACACAAAACACACACCTACATTCGCGGAGGCTCTCAATAAAAACCTGCCCAAGCATCAGGGACCTCCAAAGCAGAAACGCAAGCGAACTCCATCCCCCAACGCAACCCAAATGACACACAGCCCACAAACTCAGTGTGCCACTCAACCACAGCCCATAAGGCATAACGTACCCAACACTCTAGTCATAGGTGACTCTATAGTCAGGCAGACTGATGTTCCACCCACCAGGCTAAACGAGGAGAACATTACTGTCCGCTGCCTGTCAGGTGCTAGGATCCACCACATAACCCATGCACTCAAGTCACTCCACAACAAGTACAAATTTGACACGGTCATTGTCCATGTTGGTGTGAATGACCCGAGATGTACCTCCCTGGACTACATGAAGAGACATGGAGGAGCTCTTCGATCTTGTGGCCAGGCAGGTATGACCATGGCCCTGAGTAGCATCCTGCCATCACCCAGAATGATGCCACAATACAAGGACAAAATGATTGACTTCAACAATTGGCTAAGCTTCTGGTGTCATTCTAAGATCCAGTATTTGTCTGCCTGGGACGACATGATCGACAGACCATGATGCTTTGCCAGAGATGGCTTGCACCTGTCCCCTTTGGGATTCCAGATACTGGCCTGCTCTTGCCACCCCATAGTGCCTTTTTTTTAGGCAAGGTTCAAATGACAAATTCACCACCATAACGGGTACAAGCAAGCAAAATCTGAGGGTAATGCTACTCAATGCTAGAAGTCTAAACCTGAAAATGCACTCACTCGAGGCACTCCTTAAAATGGAGAACATAGACATCTGTGCAGTGACAGAGACCTGGTTCAAAGCTCCAGAGAGCACCCCTGCATTACCAGGCTATAATTAATACCACACCTTTCAACCACCTAACCTGGAACGAAGCACTAAAGGTGGAGGCGTGTCCATATTCATTAAGGATATCCACACCTCCAGGCTAGTTGCACAGCATAATGCATCTGAGATTATCCAAGTGCAACTAACACTGGGCAAGACCACAATCCAAATTGTAGCTTGCTACAGACCCCCCACCATGCTCCAGGATTCCCACTCCTCATTTCTTGATACACTGGAAAATATTAGGGTACAACCTAACACCTTAATAATGGGCGATTTCAACTTCCCCACCATTAACTGGGAAAACCACTCGTGAACCAACTCTTGCTCAACGTTTTCTGGAATTCATAAATTCCAACGCCTTGGATCAACTTATTCACACCCCCACCAGGGGCAGCAATATCCTAGACCTGGTCATTACCAACATGGGCAACCGATGTACCACAACAGAGGTCAATTCCTCGTTGGTCATATCTGACCACAAGCTAATCACCCTAGACATCCACATCCCGCCCCCACCCCCAATTAGGGAAACCACCGTAAAAAACTTCTCCAAAGCCAACTTCACTCTTCTAAAGACAGAAGTGGCAAACTTCATGACACCCATGCAGACGGACAATAGAGGTACAACTGCTGAATCCTACACAAATGCACTTTATAAGCACTTACACAAGTGCATGGATCATGCTATCCCTAACAGAACCAAGATGATATCCTCCAAAAAAAAAAAAGGAAGCCAATGTAGTGGTCCTCTGCCATAAACTCTACAACAGAAAAAAGAAACTGTTGCAAAAGACAGTAAAATCCCATGACTGGAGGATCTCCCTGGTCCACCTCAGAAGCTGAGATCCCCCATAAAATCCTCCAAAGCTAGTTACGAAAACAAAATTGCCACTGACTCTAAAGACAACCACAAAGCATTCTATAGCTATGTCAAGAATCTCAATGGCAGCACTCAGAGCACAATGGCACTAAATATACAGAACCAACTGATATTGCCAACATGCTGGCAGATAGGTTCACTGCTAACTTTACCCCCCTTGAGGGCCCATCTCTATACCGGAAGAATGCAAAGTTCCTGTAATCACGGCTGCACAGGTAAAAAAACACTCTCCAAAGCCAAGAACACAGCATCCATGGGACCTGACAATATCCCAAGCTGTGTTCTACGCGAACTACAGAATGAACTGGCACCCTACGCAAGTACCATATTCAGTCATAGCCTCACCTCCAGGCTTTGTGCCCACTGAATGGCGCACAGTGACGGTTATCCCACTCCACAAAGGGGAAGCCATGACGTACCCTGGGCACTACCGCCCCATTAGCCTGACGAGCCTGGTCTGCATAGCCATGGAACGTATCATCATGGAACTCTTAAAGACATTGGTAATCTCCAAACTTTGGAGCCTACCCAGTTCGGATTTGTAAGACAGATCATATCTCCTAAACCTGATTGACTTCTTTGAAGCAGTCACCAAAGCCATATATGAGGGTAAGGTGGTTCACACAGCTTATCTAGATCTCGCCAAGGCTTTTGACACCATCCCCCACTCTGGAATTATAGCTGAGCTCACTAAACTAGGTATAAATCCCAATGTCACAAGATGGGTTGCCAACTGGCTCACAGACCGAACATACACTGAAAGTAGCAGACTCAAAATCCGACTTCAGACCAATAACAAGTGGCGTACCACAAGGTTCAGTCCTGGGTCCTCTCCTGTTTGGTATCCACTTCGCTGAAGTACAGGCTAACACAGAAGGTCTTTGGCTAACCAAGTTTGCAGATGACTGCAAACTAGGAGCCATAATCGAAACTCCTAACAATGTGGACATACTACAAAAGGGCGTCACTGAGACAGATGCCTGGTGTCAAAGCCATGGCCTGAAGCTCACTGCTAAAAAGTGTATGGTCATCCCCTTTGGTAAAAACTCTGTACCCATGAACTATCACATAGTTGGTAGTCTACTTAACGCCGAAGGTGTGACCTTGGGACACAGGTGGACAGTAGTCTCTCCTTTGATAATCACATTACCACAGTGGTCAGGAAATCCTTCTACATGGCTCACCTCATCACAAAAGGTTTCTCATCCAGAAAAGAGGTCATTGTTCCCCTCTACTCATCACTCATTAGACCCATTATAGAGTAAAACGTCTCTTTTGGTATGTACCTCACACGACATCTAGAACAACTGGAAAGGCCACAGAAATACCTAACAAAGAGGATTACTGGCCTCAGATGCCCTACGCAGACAGTTTCAAAACTCCAGCTTTACTCCGTTGCATATCGCCTACTCAGAGGCGATCTCTGCCTAACATACAAAGCTATGTCGAACCCAGAGCTGTTGGACATGCTTCATTTAAAGAAATCCCAATCCCTCCGAGCTACGTGCTCTAGGTACCTAAACCTTGTCACCACAATAAACAGAACATGCTGGAGGGATAGATCCCTGTCCCAGAGACTTCCCATACTCTGGAACAGACTACCTATCTATGTCAAACAGAGCTCCTCATTAGCACTCTTCAAGAAAAATCTTGATTGGATGGGAGATAGGAAATTCACTTCGGGGATCACTTCTGTGGCTGTGCTCGACAAACACAGGAAAATAATTTTCTTGGGTGGCGAAAGCCAGGGTACATTTTTGGCTAGACTTGTATAGGCCCTAGGGCAATAGTCTAGTACCTACCTATGAACCTAGATGTCCACTTCTACTTGACAGAGTTTAATCTGTGTTCTGCCTTACCCTGACCTTTATGGAAATGTATCCAAATCAGTGTCTGTTTTCATTCTTCTACCTCCTGTAGTTTGCAGTTTTTTTTCTTATGCTTATCTCCTTAATCCACACGTCACAATGGCTTATTCTCATTATACTCTATAGTCTTCCTTAACATACACTCTGTATTGTAAATGATGGCTACACAGACTGAGGAGACATTGCCACACAACTGCTCTCCTCTCCTTATTAAATGCAGTAATTCAGCACCACTGTCCAGCTGTAGTGGGTGTAGTTCAATGTGTGTGCATCTCTTTAAGAAGCTAGGGCTTGCACAAGTGTATAAATACTGAGTATTTGCGAGCCTGACTGCCATTTTGTAGTCAGCTGTTTAGATGTAAGTATGTATGTAAGGTCTGCTGTTAATCAGTTTGTTTATATTTTATGATGCTGCTATCCATCCTGATGTTTCTATGTAATAAAGCATCTAAATGAACTACCCCGCCTGCTTGTCATCTGTATTTAGAGGGATGAGCGACATGGTGTCAGAAGAGGCATTGCTAAAACAGTTTGTCGCAAGAGCGAGCTCCAGTTTCTTCATTTTGAATCCGAGAGGCATCTAGTTAGTGTTGGGAGATGAATGCAGGAGTGGATCATCCCTACTGCAAGTATAATTTGCAAAACCGGTCAGAAACAAAGTTCAGATGTTAAAACTTGCCCAAATAATTTCCTCTTCTCAAAATATGAAACTAACCATGCAGAATGCTCTAAACATTATTTAAACAGAGATGTACGATTATTTCTAGAAATATTCGAATTACTGTGGAAAATGTTTGAAATAAAGTCCAAATTGCATAAACTGAATAAAAAAAGGAAACTGCCTAATTTTTCTTAAAGCGCACACTTTTTGTATTAATTAAAGCTATCGGAGATATCAGAAGTGTGTGAAGTGTTCGCATGTTTGTATTACAGTAAAGTTATTTCACAAAATACAGCTATTTCGGAGCACATTTCGCAAAGTACAGTGTTTTGAAGAGTTTATTGTGCATTTGAATGTTATTACATGCTCTCACAGCCGAACCCAATGCACTTGTGTTTGATAATATTGCAAAGAACTGGAGAATGTTTGAGCAAGCGTACAATATTTTCATACAGGCTGCATTTTCTGGTAAGGATGACCATACAAAGGCATTTATTCTGCTTAATTTAGCTCGGTCAGAAGTCATTGAACGGGAACGTTCATTTGTGTATCCACCTGCTATCTTTGCAGGAGAGGGGGAAACTGTCATCTTGTTGTGCCAGCTGAGTCGAGGGAGGACCCAGAGTGCTTAAAATGTAAATTTAGAGACGTGTAACCCCCAGATGATCATTTATAATTGAAAGGCACTATTTTACACAAGGGATCAAAAGCCTGTTGAAACTTTTGCAGCATATATAACTGATTTGAGAAACAAGGCTAAAACGTTCAGATTTAGTGATTTAAGGGATGAGTTGATAAGACTTGTGTGTGATATTAACGATGATGCTTGAAAGAAATGTCTGTAAAGAGTTGACCAGACAGACACCGTACTATATCTGTTGTTCTTTATTTGTTTGTATTAGTTACAAATTCTTGCCAAATAGTTAATTCTTTCAGAGTTATTTCAATTCTGTTATAACATGGCTAGACACTTGAAAAGAATGATGCACACTCAGTCCAAAAACGTCACCAGAGAGTGAAAATGACTGTCCAGTTTATATATTCTTTTCAACCAATGTTATTTTTAATGTCCTTGTGACACACAGCCGTTATTACTTATTTATTTTTTAATTGCATTTATGCTTGCTTAAGCAAGTTTGTCAGCCTTACAGTTACACACAAGCATTTATTTCAAAATCTTGTCAAGTTAACCCTTGCTTTACAAGGCAAAACCTTGAATTAGAAACAAGCATATTTCTTTTGCATTGCATAATTTCATTATTGCTTTGGGAAAAGAATATTTACAGGAAAATGTGATCTGTACTTAAGAGCCTTTTTTCATTGTTAACAGTTATTTGTCTGACAGTTTTGTAACACATCCCCTCTGTTATATCTGAGATAGCTCCATAAGTTACATTTGCTATTAACTTTGTAACTTTTTATGCTGCCTTAGTGGCACCATACCAGTGAACAATTCAGTTTCTGAAATAACGCCATTTCCTATGTCCAGCTGTTTTAAAATCTTTCCCTATTTTTTTTTTTATCGTGAACCTCCCTCTTTTTCTGGTGACTTTCTACCATGACCTCTGGTAATGTGCGAGTAATTTTCATTATTGGAACTGCAAACTCTATGTAACAGAATTTCTTCTCTTTCATTTCTTCCTTAAAATAAGTATTGTGTTAACTCCCATGTTTTTATTTTATATTCAAGCTTTTTTACATGACCATAGTTCTTTTGAAAAAGTATCCCTTTTTCTATTTTCATCAACCGTAAATGTTTTTTTTTTTTTTTTTTTTATATGTTTGGCTGTTTTACAACTCTATTTTTATAAGAACCTCTAGAGGGACTGCATGTAATGGCATTTTCCCCTCTGCAAGGAATGCGGCTAAAAACCCAACAATTTGACTTGTGTGCCTTTGCAAACAAATTTTGCATATCCAAAAAATATATTGAAATCAGGTCATGATGTCCCTGCTCTGATGATCTATTATATCGGAGTATCTCCCCATTTTTTTCTTTGCAACTGTTTTCGATTGCATTGTCTTGTCCATAGATCGTTATTATAGAAACAAATTTAAACTTTCCTAAGACTGTTAACAGACTGTTACTGTACTGATACTGTTTGATTGTTAATTTACACTGATTTTTATGAACCGACATGGTGTGCTGCTTTTGTTTGGATTTTTATTAGCTGAAAAATGCCATTTGTTTGTTTTTATTAAGTGTTTTAATGACTCTGTACTTTACTACCTGTATGTATTGCTGTGTATAGTTACCCAGATGGCAGTTGCACCAGATTGATTAATTATGTTTTTGCTGTACTAGTTTGTTTATAAGACTGTTTGCTGTTATATTTTATGTAAGACATTCTTTTGAAAATGACGTTGGTCACTGTTTTTTACCAATATTGATCCTGTTTGCTGTATGCATAATCTGCCTTTGGAGACATACTGTACTTTTAATATGGGGGGGGGGAATTGACCCTCACTTGTCACTATAGAACCTTTTGCCATTTAGGATTTGTCATAGGAACCTCCTTAAATGTTACTCCATTTCCAGACATAGATGTGGACTTACATAACCAACATTTGATTGCATTGTTTAATTTTGCATATACCATTTGCATTACTGTAAATGTATTTACTGTATTTGTATTAACTTTAACTTTACACTGTATTTGTATTAACTTTACTTTGTTGTCTGTATGCTGTAGGTTATGTGTTTATTTTGAATCTGTCCTGGATTATTAAACCAGTAAAGTAGTAATTATTTTTTGTCTTTTCTTGGCCCTTTGTTTAATTAACATTGAGTTTTGTATACTAACATTGTCTTCCATTGCTTTAAAAGATCCCTGATTGCTGCCAACTGATAACTTGTGTTCTGTTAATTTATTGCTTTAATGCATATTGTCTGCCATGATTTGGGTTTCCTGTGTATTCCATAGGGTATGCGTTATTTTTATGTATCCCTCTGTGTTTGTTCCTGTGACTGATTGTCCCTTAATGTATTTTCTTTATTTTGATTTCTTTCACTATTTTGGGGTTTTGAAGAAGCACTATTACCTGCATAGATACCCTTTTGTATTTGACTTTTTTTTCCATTTTTTGTAATATGGACAGTTCTGTTTAATGTGGCCTGTTTTCTTACAAGTAAAACATATTACCTGTTTTTCTGAACTTTGTATCCGTTTGTAACCGTGGTGGAGCAGAAGCTGCTCGTGTTTCCCCGATTGTTTTTATCAGACCATGTATTACGTCCCCTTCCTTTCACCATGTAGTCTGCAAGCTTGTTTTTGTACATTTTCTGTGTGCATCTGCAGTACTGCATACTTTTAAATTGTCTAGCACTCTGGCTTTGTCTTGCTCTAGGTGGAGTTTTGTATTTATTTGTCTGGCAGAAACGGATTTTAAAGCTGCATCTGCATTTTGTAGAATGTCATTAGCTGTCTGATGGAACTGCTTTAACATAACATCTTGCCTGACCAAAACATGATTTGTTTTTTTTTCCTGTCATGTTATTTAGACTGATCATTTTTAGATAGTTTTAAACTTGGCATTACCTTGTCTGTGTGTTTAAAACAGTTATGTGAGTTTAGACACTCACTAGTTTCAGCTGCTTGCTTTGCTTTGACATTTGCTCAACATTTACTGTAGCCTTTTCTGTGTTATATTTTTTATGTGCTTTGATTCCCAAAATGGTTTACAGGAAAAGTTTAGTATTGTCAAAATCAATGTCCATAACTCTCGTAGTACTGGAATATGTTTTAGGGGTTTGCCAGCACTGTTGATGAATCTGCTTTTGACGCACACTGGCATGTGTAAATGCCAAAAAAAAAAAAAAAAAAGCTTTTAAATAAAGCATTATTTGAAATAGACCACACAGTGTATGTATGTCAACCATTGTTTAAATGCCAACATATTGAAACAAAATTATTTTTTGTGATGGCACTGAGGCAGAGTCTGTAATAAACAAGACTAAATATATATATATATATTTATCAGCAGGAGAAGTAACCATTCTGCTGAACCCTGCCCAATGTGAACCTTGCCCCCCCAGTTTTGTTAGATTAATCTCTGTAGTTTGTGCCCTTAGTAAATGATGTTGGGCTGTATCTCATTGTTGCATTAAACCAGAAATGTCATTATGTAAAGTATAAATGATATGCTGAGTCTGTTTCCCTAAGTGGCATTATTGTTGCTTACTATTGTCTCTAGGGAAATTTTGAAAAGCTGTGAAAACTTTTTTTTTTTTTAAAGGTTAATATTGATAGCACACTGTACTATATTAGAACATGGTTCTTTTTGTGCATTTGCAATATTTACTGTAAATAACTTTTATGTAGTCTTATTGCATTACTGACAGTAATTGCATACACTTGTACTGTATGAGATTTAGGTGACTGCAGAAGGTACATTTAACTGTTGTATATGTGAAGAACTAACAATGCTAGAATCAAACCGATTGTTTATCAGAATAGGATATATCTTATGGTATGGCTTGCATACTAGACTCCTGTGACAAGCTAGACATAAGTTTGGACTGTTATTTTTACATAAAAAACAGTCTATGAATGGCTGTATATTTTATGTATGGATTATAGGCATTTATACATTTACAACCACAACTGCTATCTAATGTCTGAACAGACGTTTCAGATTTACATTTAATGTCTGACAGAAGGTTTAAACCATGTAAATTTATATGTACAATATGTGGGCATTGTAAATTTAACTGTCTGTACTTGCATCCATGTTATAACTGTGAAGAATTTACCATATTTTGCATAGATGACAAACAGGTGATCAGGCTGAAGTCACTTGGAAGACACTGTGTCCTTCAACAGACTGATGGTGCAACGTCGCAGGACAGCTTCTATGGTGTCACTCTGTATTCACCAACGAAGTACTGGAACTGTTAACGCACTGGAACTGTCAAACTGTTGAACTGATGTAAATAGTAGGGCCCCTCTGTAATTGTTGGTAACCGATATAAGGTCACAGCCACTGGCCTAGGCTCGCCACTGAAAGAAACGTCTATAGAGTGACCAGACAGACACCGTACTACTGTATCTGTTATTCTTTATTTGTATAAGTTACAAATTCTTGCCAAACAGTTAATTCTTTTAGAGTTATTTCAATTCTGTTATAACATGGCTAGATACTTGAAAAGACTAATGCACACTCAGTCCAAAAATGTCACCAAAGAGTGAAAATTACTGTCCAGTTTATATACTCTTTTCAACCAATGTTATTTTTAATGTCCTTGTGACTTGTTCTTCTGGATGTTCATCGTGTTACCCTGCTGCAGTCATCACACTTGGGTTATCCTGCCGTCGGGCGGTCCCGCAGTCGGCCAGAGTTCCAAAGTCTTGGTCCGGCGTCGGTTGCTGTCGCTTCCTCCCTGACGTCAGTGCGCCAGGGGTAGATAAGAGGCATCCGACGCCATTTTCTTCAGTCTTTCTTGCCGCGCGGTGCCCGAAGCAGAAGCAGTTCGCAAGTGGCGGTCGGCCGACACCTGAGATTTTCGAATCGAATTTCAGTCCGAAGTCTTCAGTAAAGCTAAGTACCCCGTTGGGGAACCTTTTCTTGCCTCAGTCCGATGTCAGAAAAAGTTAACAATTGCATTTCTTGTGGGAAGCAAATACCTCATAAGGACTTCCATTCTCATTGTATTCCTTGCCTAGGCCCAGACCACGACATCACAGGTTGTCTGTTTTGTGCTAGGTTTAATAAATGAGCTATCAAACGCCATTTTGACTTCGCACAACATTACTTTGGTAGGAAATTTAATTATATCATGCCGTCAGAGCAGCCGACGACCGGCATGCATAAAAAACGCAAGGATAAGGACAGGTAGCCTAGAACCAAGCCAGACTCAGAGGCCTCTGCTGGGCCTGTCACCGGTTCTCCGGTTTTCAGTGAGGCACCTACGCAGCCCCTGACTACCGCGGAAATGGAACCCCAGACAGCTTCGGATTCTCAAGTGGAGTGTACTAGGCCGTCGCAACCCTCTTCATTAGGCCCTTCCGACACCGGAGCAGAAGGTGATCCCGGTGCAGTAGAAATGCCTTCCGTTTAAGAAGGTGTCTTCAGACCGACTACACTCACCATCAAATCTTATGCTAAGCTAAAAACTCCATTAAAACCAAAAAAGACTGTACATCAGTCTCCTGTTCAAGGCCCCATGCCTAAGAAGCAGATGCTTAAGATGGCTGAAAATTTGATTTCCCTAATCAGGGGTTCCCATCCCCCTCCTGATAAAAGACCAAGACAAGAGGAGGACTATGCTTCCTCTGACCAGGTTTCTATTTCCTCAGATTCTTCTGAGGAACAGGATTACGCTTTTCCCCCTTATGAAGATTCTGATGCTGAAGACTCCATTCCCTCAGCATCTCCCCCTGAAGACTACTCCTTTGGGGAAACTTTACATACCATGAGGGAACATTTCCACTGGGAAGGCCAGGACTCCCTGATTCTAAGAAAAGGCTCTGAGAGTTTCTTTTACTACCCCAGCACAGACCACTTGCTATCCCTCCAGTTTTAGATATTGTGGATTATGTTTACTTAGAGTCTAGTCTAAATCCAGACTCCCTACCTCCTGCTCCAGCCAAACCAGACAGATACTACAGAGTACCTGACTCTCACAAATTCCTTTGTAAAAGCCCTCTGGCTGACCCAGAAACAATTCCCCAGGGTCCCAAAGGGGCTAAAGCTTCTATGGCTAAAAATCCTGTACCCTCTGAAAGGGATTCCAGAGCCCTAGATAGATGGGGGAAGAAGATATACACCTCAGCTACTCTGGCTATGAGAGCATTAAATTGTCAGTTTCACATGCTGAAATATCCGCAATTCCTAATGTCTCAATTAAAATAAAAACTGAGCACACATTCTGAACAGGCTGAATTCAAGGAAATGCAGGATCTGTTGCATGCAGCTGAACAGGTGGGCAAACATACTTTACAATGTGGATTTGATTCATTGGAAGCTTCCTGTAGAGCAGCTGTTACTGGGTCTGTCATACGCAGACATGCTTGGTTAAAAGAACAAACCCTACCTGATCATGTTAAAGCAAAATTATTGGATGCACCTTTACAGCAGGATGTCTTATTTGGTGTCAAAGCAGAAGAGGTTTTAAAGAAAATGGAGGATAAGGCAAAGTCTATGCAGACGGTCA
Source organism: Protopterus annectens (assembly GCF_019279795.1). Taxonomy (NCBI): domain Eukaryota; kingdom Metazoa; phylum Chordata; order Ceratodontiformes; family Protopteridae; genus Protopterus; species Protopterus annectens. The sequence goes on from NC_056733.1 coordinate 905,399,592, forward strand.
AGGATTTTTTTACAGGTACAACCCCCTCGTTTCAGCAGAAATTGGCCAACAAAAAACTGGTCCTTTCCAGCTTCTGACAGACCACAGTGGGGCAAATACAGACGCCCAAGGGGCAGAGGTCAGTCACAAGGCCCTTACAAACCTCGCCAATGGGGTGCCACAACCCAGAAAGGAGGTGAAGACAGGACCCAAGCTAGCAGAAGACAAACACAATGACTCAACCCTCCAACTACCAAGCAAATCTCTCTTGGCAGCTCCCTTGGGAGGAAAATTAGCTCTTTTTGCAGACAACTGGCACATCATCACAAAAGATAAATGGGTCCTAAACATTGTCTCACAAGGATACAGATTACACTTTCATACCTTGCCAAGGATAAAAGGAATGCCAAACCTGCCACCAAATCAATGGGCAGAGGCACAAAAACAAATTGCAGCTCTCATGGACATGAGAGCCATTCAGCAGGTACATACACAGGAGCAAGGACAAGTATTTTACTTGAGACTTTCTAGTCCCCAGAAAGGACAAAGCATGGAGACCCATTCTGGATCTTTCAATCCTGAACACCTATCTGCAAGTACCAAAATTCAAGATGCTAACACTACAGCAGCTTTTTCCCATGCTGGGCAAGAAGGCTTGGCTAGTAATGTTGGATCTCAAGGAGGCATACCTGCATGTCCATATCCGACAAAATTGCAGAAGATACCTCGGCTTCATTGCAGGTTCAACCCATTATCAATTCTCTGCACTGCCCTTTGGCTTATCTACTGCACCCAGGGTCTTCACAAAATGCCTGGCACCAGTAATTGCGTACTGCAGACAAAGAGGAATTCAAATATACCCATACCTGGACGACTGCCTTATTCAAGCAGAAAGCAAGGACATTCTTTTAAAACATCTGGCATTTGTCAAACACCTAAGTTGCCTAGGTACACAGTAAACGAAAAGAAATCAAAACTAGTGCCCTCACAAAACATAATATTCCTGGGTGCCAGCTTGAATACAACGGCCCAGATGGCTTATCTCATGCCAGACGAGCAACAACAGCTGACTCAATACTTCAAAATAATGGCAACAAAGACCCAACTTCCTGCAAGAAAAATTCTGCAGGCCTTGGGATTCATGGCATCTTGCATACTACTAATACCATTTGCAAAACTGCATACGAGGAAATTACAATGGTACCTGAAAAGCGTATGGACTCAGCACAGCCACAGCTTGGAAACAATGATACCACTCATTCTCTGCCTTCAACAGGAGTTTCTGTGGTGGGCACAGGCATGTCACCTTAACAAGGGTCAGCCTTTCACATTACCCACAGCCAGGCAAGCTATGACAACAGATGCATCGGACTATGCCTGGGGAGCACACATGGCAGGACAGTGCATTCAGGGCAAATGGACTACAGATCAAAGGCATCTGCATATCAATCAAAAGGAAATGCTAGCAGTACTGAATGCCCTAACAGCTTTCAAGGACCTCTTACACCCAGGGCAACTAATAATAAAGACGGACAATACCACAGTAATGTGGTACATCAACAAGCAAGGGGGCACACATTCCTACCCTCTATGCAGGCAAGCAATGACCTTGTGGAACACAGCACTGTCTTACCAAGTTCAACTACAAGCACAATTCCTGCCAGGAAAGAAAAACACATTGGCAGACGACCTAAGCAGAAACATCATGGATCCCCACGAATGGAAACTGGATCCACAAGTATTTGCAATGATAACTCAAAAATGGGGACGCCCAGACATAGATCTGTTTGCCAACCCCCAAAACTACCAACTTCAAAAATTTTGTACAAGGACATTCCACCCACAAGCTTGGAAAGTGGACTCCCTCTCATTCAGCTGGAAAACATTAACAGTGTATGCCTTTCCTCCACTGCCTCTTCTAGCAAAGGTGCTGCTGAAAGTCAGATTAGAGAGACCACAAATGATACTCATTGCACCAGACTGGCTACGCCAGCACTGGTATTCAATTCTAAAAAAAACATGGCCCACGGCCCACCATGGATTTTACCACAAATTCCTCACCAGCTCACCCAGCAAGACAGTCAAATTCTACACAGACAGCTCAAGTCTTTAAACCTGGCTGCATGGCAAATTACCCAAACAATCAACCAACACCTCTATCCAAAGCTGTTATGGATGTCATTCTGGAGGCCAGGAGGCCCAGCACCAGGAAAACCTATTTAGACAAATGGAAAAGATTTTGCGCCTGGGACCAGGCTAAAGGCCAAAATCCCCTTGATCCAAACATTCCTCAGATTCTACAATATTTAACCGAGATGTTGCACAGAGGGCTTTCCTTTTCAACTATTAAGATCCATGCCTCAGCAATTTCAGCTCATTACAACACGGATCCTCCTTTATTTTCACATCCACTCCTAAGACAGTACCTCAGGGGGGCTAAGAACATAAGACCGCCCAGGAGAGCACCAACACCTACTTGGGATCTCCACTTTGTTCTGGAAAAACTTATACTGCCGCCCTTTGAACCAGCTTCCTCAGCTGATTTAAAGTTTCTTTCATGGAAAACTGCCCTGCTGCTAGCAATAACTTCAGCTAGAAGTCTCAGAGCTACAGGCATTAATGGCAGTGGAGCCTTTCCTCATTTTTCATCAAGACAGAGTCTCTCTGCGAACTAACCCTTCCTTTATGCCAAAGGTGTTATCCAGTGTGGCCCTAAACCAAACCATTCATTTGCCCACCTTTTTTCCAAATCCCCAGAACAAAGGAGCAAGACTCCTGCACTATTTGGACATTCACAGACAATTACGTTACTACTTGGATAAAACTAAGGCTTTCAGAAACTCTGACCAGCTCTTTGTAGCCTATGCTGCAGGATCACAAGGAAAAGCTATCTCTAACAGACTATTTCAAAATGGATAGGACATTGCATACGTTTCTGCTACATGCATCATGGGAAACCGGTACCTTCTAGCATTAGGCCCTACTCCACCAGGGCTACAGCTACATCAGCAGGCTTTCTCAGGGGGGTGCCAACCAAGGATATTCTGGAATCTGCAACTTGGAGTTCAGTGCACACCTTCACTAAACACTATCACTTACCTCTATATTCTAAGACTAGAGCTGGCTTTGCCACTGCAGTTTGCAGGGCCTACTAGCTTCTTCTAACCCTGTTTAACTCCACCACCCATCCTTAGCTTTGGGATTCAACCCAAGTGTGATGACTGCAGCAGGGTAACACAATGAACATAGTACAGTTTTGTACCTACCATAAATGTAGATGTTCGAGTGTTCACCCTGCTGCAATCCAGGTTACCCTCCCTCCATCCCCTTTGAACTAGCTGGACTTGTCCATACCTTTCTATCCTATACAACTTCTGCGGTGTATTTGCTTGTGACTGAAAGTATTGTTTTATTTTTACTTGTATATTTTTATATAGCAATATGTATTGCCTACCTATTGGGGGCACCTGACATCTGGGGCAAGAAAAACTGAAGAAAATGGCGTTGGATGCCTCTTGTATACCCCTGGCGCACTGACGTCAGGGAGGAAGCGACAGCAACCAACGCCGGACCAAGACAGGACTGCCTGATGGCAGAATAACCCAAGTGTGATGACTGCAGCAGGGTGAACACACTAACATCTACATTTATGGTAGGTACAAAACTGTACTTTTCTGTGTCATGAAAAAGTCCATGGTTATTTTTAGCCTGGACAGTTTATTTCTGCATCTGAAAACTAAAAAAGTCAACTTCCCTTTTTTTTTTTTTAACAACACAATGCCTTTACAGTAAGCCCACAGCTATATGTTAATGTTAAGTTGTCTATCTCGCCTTCATTCTTGCTGGTTGGGTTCGGAGCCAATCCTCGGCTCCGATTCGGCCATCTTCAAAAGCTCGAGAGCTGTTTACTGGCTCGAGGCCACCCCATATTCCATGATGCCTGGCACTAGATACCCAGATCTCGTTTGCCGCTTCTGCTGCGAGGTTGTCTTACTGGCTCAGGTCATATATTTTCATTATTTTATCTGTATTTTGATAAAAACTATTAGGGTTTGTTAGTGTAGATTGTTAGTCGTAGTTACAACCTTCTCAGTACATCTTTGTTGTACCTATAATTTCTTTCCTGAATCCCTCCCCTTCCCTTCAGAAAACTCGTTTTAGTTGGAGAGTTTTCCCCTCCCCCTTCGCTTTTTCACATAAGTAGCCGTTTAAATTAGAGGCTAACCTTTTCCTTTTTCTCTTAAAATTAGTATTTACCTAGTTTAGTTTTATTTAGCTTGTAGGTAGAATATTGTTACTATATCTTTTGGCTGTTTTTTGGGTGTGGTAAATTTAGTGTGTGTGATAGTTCTTATATCCTATTTTTTGGGTATTGTTCTCGGTGTTCCACCCTTTTTTTCAGGGATGTCCAAGGATACCAAGGTGTCCGGATTCAAGAAGTGTGACTCATGCTGTCAGAAGATGTCTCTGACAGATGGTCACACTTCTTGTGTCTATTGTCTAGGCACCATGCACCTTCAGGACTCTTGTTCAGTTTGCCATGCCTTCAGTTAATCCTACGGGGTTTACTTAAGCAGGATTCACCAGCTAAGGTTCAGCCCGTGAAGTCCTCTAAGCCACCTAGATCTTCGGCTCCCAGTTCGGAGCCGTCGTTGGGTGAAGCTGTTCCTTCTGCCTCTGTTCCGGCCGGAACCGATGTGCCTGCCTCCCAGTCGGTCCCGACTCGCACTTCGGAGCCGTCAGGGAGTCGAAAGAGATCTAGGTCTCCCTCCCTGGAGTCGATATGCTCGGCTCCGAGGTCTCCTCTGCTCCAATCAGAGCACAGTCATCGGTCCTCCCACTCTTCTCGGTCCTCAAGGCTTTCAGATCACGACGTGGAGAGAGTGGTCAGTAGGCTGTTGAAATCGCAGGTCCTAGCAAAAATGTTGTCCAGCCCCCCCTCATCAGGTGTCTGCTCTGTCCATGTCTGCAGTTATTCCTCCTCGGACTCCTCCCTTGAGCTCGGAGCCGGAGTTCGTTGGGGTTCAAGTCATGGAACCGTCGGCACTGATGCCTTCTTTTTCGGTTCCGTCGTTGGCTCTGATCACTTCCTTGGAAGGGTCTGGGCGCTGAGACTCCCTCGTCGGCTCCATGGGGCGAGTGGCATTGGACCCTTGTCCGACCCCATTCTCCCCCTCGGAGCTTCGGCGCAGGTGAGCTCGGCTCCTACATCGGCTTCGGAGCCATCCCCCTCTGTGCGGAGAGGGATTCCGATCTCTTCGGAAGCGGAGCCTTCTCGGCATTCGAGCAGGGATGCCTTCGAGGTCATGAGGAGTGTGCTGGCCCCTGAGTGAGCCCCACGATCATCCCCATCGGCTCTTCCCACTATGGTGCCTGCATCTGCCTCTGCCCCTCCTCCAGACCCCAAGCGTGGGGAAACAACACTCCAGGGCACCCCCTTGGGTGTATCTTCCTCTTCCGAGGCCCCCCTGATCATTCAGAGGAGCCACCTCGTAAGAGGAAATGCAAGAGGAAGCATGTTGACTCTCCTGAGTCTGTCGCATCAGATACCGACTTAGAGGATTCGGAAGGGTCCCCGAGATCCCCCTCTGAAGAGGTCTCCTCCTCAGACATCCTTGAGATGCTTAGGCAGGGGGGGAACTGGACTACCCTAAGCCCTTCCGAGGATGAGTCTGTATTCCTGGATGCGTTTGAATCCCGACCTACCACCTCCTGGGTGTCTCCGCCTTTCGACCCACTGATGTCTGTGGTGGCTTGGAAGGCATGGTCAGCTCCAGACACAGTGGAACCGACCCCCAGAAGACACACTAAATTCATAACTGCACCACAGGATAAACAGTTTTTGACCAAAGGTGTTCCCATTGATGCCATGGTGGTAGCGGCGGCCACAAAGAAGGAGTTGGCTGAAACTTCTTCATCTGTCCATCCCCCTAACAATGAGTCCAGGACGATAGACAGATATGGGAAGCGGATGTTCTCTTCAGCGACCTTTTCCATGAGGTCTCTGAATTATTTATGCCACTTTACCCGTCTTCAAAGGGATCTCCTTAGAGCTTGGAGATGCCCTCCAAGATCCATCAGCTGAGGGGGCCCAGGCTAAGGCAGCCTCCCAGCTGGCGACTCTTAATTCAGTGGTGAACTCCTCCATGAGGCTCATTTCTTATGCAGCCGATGGTGCGAGTAGAGCCGCGGGCACAGGCATTGCCCTAAGGAGGCACGCTTGGATGCGGCTATGTAACTTTGCGGAACCTTTCAGAGCGTCTTTCACCAACACCCCCTTTGATGGTTCCTCTCTTTTTGGAGCACAGGTGAAGGACACCCTTACCAGGTGTGAGCAGGAAGGCAAGACTCTCTCTGCCGTGGGAGTCTGTTTTTCCACTCCTTCCAGACCATATCCCAAGGGTCAGAATAGTGGAAAGATGTGGTTCCGGAAATCCCAGGGAGCCTTGCCGGACACACGTGGTAAGTTCCCATCCAGGGGCAGAGGAGGGAACAATAATAGACGCCGCCGTCGTGGCAGAGGGAGTCCGCAAATCCAGGGCTGCAGAGAATCCTTCTCTGAGAAGCCCTTCCAGCATCCCTGAAGGGTTGCCCGGCTGCCCACCTCTGGAGGCAGTCTGGGGAAGATTATCGCTGTACCCAAGAGCCTGGCAAGACGTAACACAAGACAAATGGGTACAGTCTGTTGTATCCGGAGGCTACAGAATTCCCTTTGTTCTCACTCCCTTAGTGTTAAACAAGTCCCTTCCAGATGGTTCCACCCAATCTAAGGGATCAAGCAGTTCAGGAAGTTTCAGAACTGCTAAGAAAAAGGGCCATCCAGCAAGTCCCAGCAGACCAGCAAGGATCCGGAATTTACTCAAGGTTCTTTTTGGTACCAAAAAAGACACTGGACTGGAGACCCATTCTGGAGCTCAGCAGACTGAACAGGTCTGTACAAAGAACGAAGTTTCGGATGGTCACGCTACAGTCCATTTTACCCTTTCTGGATCAGGACAATTGTATGTGCTCTATAGATCTTCAGGATGCGTACTACCACGTCAAAATGGACAGATGCTCCAGAAGATTCCTTCGCTTCCGGCTGGGAGCCAGCCATTATCAGTTCAGAGCTCTGCCCTTTGGTCTCACCATAGCCCCCAGGGTGTTCACCAAATGTATGGCAGTAGTTACCGCTCACCTGAGACGGCAAGGATTCCAGGTGTTTCCATATCTAGACGACTGGCTCCTCACTGCTTCCACCAGGCATCACCTTCTGCGAGCCAGAGACTACACTATCAAGACTTGCTCCAGACTGGGTATCTCAATAAATTTCAAAAAGTCTGCATTGTCGCCCTGTCAGTCTATCACCTTTATAGGCGCAAATTTAAATACAAAAGACATGTCAGCGAGCCTTCCACCAGACAGGGTATTAGTGATTCACCAACATGTACAGGTCTTATTAGCATGCAAAAGAATTCAAGCCAGGTTCGTCCTCCAAACTCTGGGTCTCATGGCAGCAGTGATCATACTTGTTCCTCTAGCTCGTTTTCACATGAGGATTCTCCAGTGGCTTCTTTTCACCCAATGGTCCTTCCAGCAGCTTCCCATGTCTCACATGATTATGATCACAGAAGCATGCAAAAAGCACCTTGCGTGGTGGATGGTCTCCACGTCAGTGCCCCGGGACAGACCATTTGTACTTCCCCCTCCAGTTGCTACAGTGACCACGGACGCCTCCCTGATCGGGTGGGGGGGCATTATCAGGGCAGGACAGTCCAAGGCACCTGGCAACCTCACGAGTACCATCTGCATATAAACGTCTTGGAGATGAGGGCCATGCTTTTAGCGTTTCAAGCTCTTCAGGACTCTCTTCCTACCGGGACCATTGCAATTCAAACGGACGATATGTCAGTAGTGTGGTACATCAGTAAGCAGGGCGGAACCAAGTCCTACCCCCTACGTCGAGAAGCACTCAGACTCTGGCACTGGGCGATCTCTTACCAACTGTTTCTGATCGCAACGCACATCCCTGGGAGGTCCAACGTCATAGCAGACAGGCTGAGCAGAGCAATTCTCATGCCTCACAAGTGGTCTCTGAATCAAGTAGTTGTGGACCAAATATTCCGCAAATGGGGCCAACCTTGCTGCGACCTTTTTGCCACTCCTTTCAACAGCAAGTGCAGCAATTTCTTCTCTCTCTCCTTCCACTTCCCGGACATTCCCCCAGAGACGCTCTAGTCCACGATTGGCCTCTGAGACTTCTTTATGCATTCCCTCAGTTTCCCCTAATTCTGAAACTAATGCAGAAAGCTACCATATTGGGCTGCAAAATAACCCTCATTGCTCCTTACTGGCCTCGACAAATATGGTTCCCGTTCCTGCATCATCATCTTCTCGAGCAGCCTTGGACTCTGGACCTAGTTCCGGACCTTCTGATCCATCAGTCGGGCGGGCTGCACCAATCCCTGCAATCTCTCCAGCTCACTGCTTGGTTGCTCCACTTCCAACTTTAGCCAGGCTTCCTGATATCTCCCCCTCTGTGCGTGAAATTATTTTATCGCACAAGACTACAACTAGAAAAACTTACGCTAGTAAGTGGAAGCGTTTTTCTTCCTGGGCAGAGGCTAAGAGTATAGACCCCTTTTCAGCCCCTATACACCACATTTTGGAATTTCTTGCGGAACTCTTTCATACTGGGTCCTCTTCCGTTACAATTGGAGTTCAGTTAGCTGCAATTTCAAATTTTCACGTTGGCCTGTCGGAAAATATCATGTCTCATAAGCTATGTAAAGCCTTTCTCAAAGGGACCACTCTGCTCAGGCCTCCAGTGGGAGATCCTCCACCTCCGTGGATCTAAATTTGATTTTAGCTTCTCTAATTTTGCCCCCCTTCGAACCTGCAGCATCTTGTTCCTTGAAGTTTTTATCTTGGAAAACCCTCTTTCTGGTAGCTATTACTTCAGCCAGAAGTGTTTCGGAACTTCAGGCTCTTTGTACCCATCCTCCGTACCTAGTGTTCCACAATGACAGGGTTGTTCTCAGGACTAATCCTTCCTTCCTAAGGTCTCTTCAGAGAATAACTTGAATCAGTCCATAGACCTTCCTGTGTTTTTTTCCCAACCACTCCAACAGGGTGGAATATAAATTGCATCAGTTAGATGTTCACAGGCAACTACGCTTTTATTTGCATAGAACTAAGGACATCAGGAAATCGGACCAACTTTTCCTTTCTTATGCTGACTGTAAACAAGGTCTTCCAGTCTCAAAAGTAACCTTGTCCAGGTGGTTGACTTCTATCATCACTTTTATCTATCAACTGAGGAATAAAGAATTGCCTGTTAAACCAAAAGGTCACTCCACCAGAGATTTAGCCACTTCTGTGGCCTTTCAGGCTCTGCTGCCTATGGAATCTATTTGTGCTGCGGCTACGTGGGCCAACCCACATACTTTCATTTCGCATTATAATTTGGATGTGGTTTCCAGGAGCAGAGCTGATTTTGGTTCCACTGTTCTGAAGAGTTTGTTCCGATGAGCCACCCAGGATTTTAGGTGCTAGGGACGCTGTCCCAACCAGCAAGAATGAAGGCGAGATAGACAACTTAACATAAAGAAGTTATGTACCTACCATAACGTTCCATGTTACTGGTGGTCTTCTCACCTTCTTTCTTGCGTCCCACCCTCCATCCCCCTATCCTTTGTAGACCGAGAAGAGTTTCCTTATGGTTTTTCACTGGCTGAGTCTTCTCTGGCTATTCTTTTCTGCCTAGTAGCGCCTCTGGTAGGTTTTATACATTCCAGGGTAGGATCCTTTCCTTATGTCTGTAGTTAGACTTGCCAAATGAGATCTGGGTATCTAGCGCCAGGCATCATGGGATATGGGGTGGCCTCAAGCCAGTAAACAGCTCTCGAGCTTTTGAAGATGGCCGAGTCGGAGCCAAGGATCGGCTCTGAACCCAACCAGCAAGAAAGAAGGCAAGAAGAAGACCACTAACATGGAACGTTATGGTAGGTACATAACTTCTTTTTAATATCTAAGCTGAATATGTACAAGAAATAACTGTTCTTGCAAAGCAAGCCATATTTTGAAAACTGCTGTTTGGCCTTGAACATTTCCTTCACTGTACACAGTATAATTTTGGGGAAAGCATTTTAATTTGTACAATCTCTATCAATGCTGTAAAAAAAAGATTTTTACTTCATGACCGTGATTTAACTTTGAATAAGGCCATTGAGATTTGTCAGATATATGAGCTCACAGAAAGGCGCACACACATGCTTATAAATGAGGAAAGCATATTTCCAGTAATTTCTAAGGCTCACATTGATGGTGTGTGGCATGTGGTTAAAAGAAACTGGCCCACGCATGTGGCAGCAACTATAACCAGTGCAGCACCCACTGGTAAACCCCAGAGCTTTTTAGCAAGTTCCAGAGTTAGCACAGGCTCAGTGAAACATAAGAGTGAGTCAGCAAACTCAAAGCATGAGCCCCAATCTAGTTTTATTGCCAACTGTCGTAATTGTGGTTGTAATCATGAATCTGAAGGAAAAATGTTTAGCTTTTGGTCAACAATGCCATACATGTAATAAATAGAATCATTTCAAAAGGTTTTGTAAATCAAAAGGAGCACACTGTTTTATTAAAAGGGAACATTTCAAGAAACGAGTTGATCAGTTAGAAAGCTGTGACCCTACTTTTTATTTTGATGGTGTGTCGGTGCTATATGAAACAGTCAGTGCAGTAGATTCAAAGTGCAGTGTTATGTGTACAGAAACCTTTGGTAGAGTATGTGCTGGTGAAAGGCTTGATTTTGAAGTGTGCGAAGCTTGTTGCTTATGGTGGTGAAGAGATTCAAATGGAAGGCTCAGTAATGCTTTCATGTTACTCTGCTGGAAAAAGCTATGACTTGCGTGGTTAGGAGGCACATACAGTCCTTATTGGGGTTCAGAGGCAGTTTTGAAAATGGGACTGCTTTCATTCGACAAGAAAGTCCACCAAGTTAGCTTAAAAGACCACACTTCTAATTTCACCCAGTCTGTTTTTTTCCACCTATGCTGATCTTTTCGAAGATAACCTAGGTGAGCTTCCAGTTGTGTACTCTAAAATGTTGCAACAAGGTCCGATTTTTGTCCAGTTGGTTCGTCTACTACAACTGAATGGGTATCTTAAGTGGTGGTAGCTCATAAGAAAAGCTCAGGCGACATCAGAATATGTATTGAGCCATGAGGTTTAAATTAGGCACTGAAAAGACATCATCCAATGCGTACAGTCAAAGTCGCTGCTGTTATGCCAAATGCCACTGTTTTTTTCTGCCCAAGAAGCAGTGTGTTCATTTTGGCAAAATTTTGCTTGACAAGAAGTCCTCATTGCTAACCTGTTTCAGTACTCAGTTTGGAAGGTACAAATTGCTGTGAATGCCATTTGGAATAAATTCTGCAAGTGTAGTCTTTCAGCATGCAATGGAGCAAACTTTTTCTGGGTACCCTTGTGTTGTTATAGTTGGCAACCTACTAGTAGGAGGTAATGGTGAAGCTGAGCATGGCTGAAACCTCAAAGTTTCTGGAAAGGGCACGTCAAGTGAATCTTGTGCTGAGTCCATAGAAATGCAAATTCAGGCTACTACAAATCATTTATGTCTGTCATTTATTTACCAGTTCAGGCTTATGACCAGACCCTTATAAGCAAACGGCTATTTTTGAGATGCCAGCTCCAGACAATGTTCAAGCCCTGCAACGTTTTCTTGGCATGGTTAGTTATCTATGTATATCACTGAAGACAAACACTTTAAACACGAAAATAACTGTCTGAGGAAGTTTTGATGTTTTGTTAAGACGAAAGCGCTAACTATTCATTAAATTGAAGGTACCTTGCTCCTTGCCTTGGTGTTATTTTTGTTTTTAAAATGGTTAACTAGGCAAGTTTATTCCAGACTTGAGTGAAATAGCACCAGTCAGAAAGCTGACACATAAAGCTGTATCCTAGTCATGGTTAGAACACCATCATAGAGTTTTTGATGTCCTTAAACAGAGAATTGCCAGTCCACCTATTCTCAGATGCTATGATGTCCACAGGCCAGTTACTGTTTCGTGTGATGCTTTGAAATTTGGTGGTGCAGTCATTCTCCAAGAGGGTCGGGCAGCCTGTTGTCTGTGCATCTAGAACTCTTAACCAAACTGAAATGCATTATGCTCCAATAGAGAGAGAGCTTTTGGCAATTGTTTGCATGGGGTTCCAGCCTTCGCCCTCTCCTTTTTATTATATTCACAAGTAGTCTAAACGCTGCCACAAAATCTGTTTCTATTATTCAGTATGCTGATGTCGTTACTCTTATTTGCCCTGCTCCCACACCCCAAGAACTCCAAGATAAACTGCAGAACCTGTTTCTAGATATTGAAAATTACCTAAATGAACTTCATTAATTTTGTTTTGTTTGGGTTTAGGATGTGATGATATCTAACAGGAAATCCAAAGCAAAACCACCTCCTCTCTCCATCTACTCCACTAATGGCACTATAATAGAACCAGTTAACCAAACAAAACTACTTAGTGTCACAGTAAATAACAACCTAACATTCAATAAACACATATCACTCACAATAAAGAGAGTTCACATGAAACTTTGTGCTCTAAATAGGGCCAAACCTTACCTTACTCAAAATGCCAGACTTGCCTTAGCCAGATCCCACCTCCTATGTACTCTTCTGTACTGTTCTCAACTTTTCACTAACCTGCACAAGTCTGATTTACATCTTCTTGATTCCTGCTGTAACAAAATAACATTTGCTGCTAATATTCCCATCATTGCCTTGCTCTTCAAAAATTACTCTGGCTTGAATTTCCCAATCAGCTCACCACTGCCCACTCTATTATCCACAAACCTGAAAACTGACCTGCACTCTCCAACCTAATGCAACTAAGTACCAACCCCAGGACCCTTAGATCATCCGATTAAACTTGTACTCAAGGTTACAAAGTCCCATAATTACATAAGTGACACACACTTCTCCTTCAAAGTAGCAAAACCGTGGCACCTATTACATAACTGTATCTTAAAAAAAGTCATAGCTTCAAAAAAAAAAAAACTCCTAAAGGAATACATTACTCAACAATAGCTATGCTCCTGTAATACTCCTGGCTAGCTTGTCATGCCTTCGATCAAATGTTTTCTATTCTGCTATCTTCTTGTCTTATTTCTACCAAATGAAAATACCACAATGGTTTTTAGTTATATATCTAATGAGTTTCATATTACTGTCTGCAATAAGGCTTAAGAAATGTAATGCTTTCTGTTTTACCTTTTTGTAAATTGTGATTGTTGGCAACTGTCAAACTTTTTGTATATTGTTTGCAGATCTTTTAAAAATTTTTGTAATCTTTTTGTGCTATTGTTATGGCGCTTATCTCTCCGGGTCTCCACTGAAAACAGGCTACTTGCCCAGCCGGACTCTACCCTGTTAACAGATGTAAAATAAATAAATAAATATTCCACGTTCCATGGTTATGTTTATGATAAACCTCTCCAGATTGAAACAGACCACCAGCCTCTAGTCACTATTTTGAGAAAGCCTATGCATACAGCTCCAGCCAGATTGCAACGCATTGTGCCGGGATTGCAAAAGTATCACTTCAGTCTTGTCTATAAGAAAGACGAACTTCTTTATCTTCACATTATCCAAATCACCCAGAACTACCACTGAACAGCATGAGAATGAGAAACTTGATTTTGAAGTCATGGAAGTGAGAAATCTTTCTTTTGCGCGTCTTGATGAGCTGAGAAATCATACAACCACAGATCCAGTTTTACAAAAGCTCAACCAATTTATCAAACATGGATGGCTCAGAACAGTCTAGTTCATCTCAAGAAGTGCAGCCTTATTTTCCATACAGATTGTCAGACAATGGTATTGTCATGAAAGGTCATAAAGTTATTGTTGCAAAATCTTTGCAACAAGAGTACATTACTATCTTACATCAAGGTCACCCAGGAGCAGACTCTACCAAAAGAACGGTGAGAGGACTAGTGTTTGGCCTTCTATGTCACAAGATATTGAGAGTGCTGTCATCTTGTTCTGTGTGTAATAGTAAGTCTCATTAACAGGGAGAACCACTTCAGCTAAACCTGATTCCTGAACTTCCTTGGTCGACAGTAGCCACCGACATATTTGAGTGGAATGGCCAACATTATTTGGTGTTAGTAGACTCTTATTCTAATTTGTTCGAGATTGACCTTCCCAATCTAGCATCCAATAGTGTCATTACTAAGCTGAAGTGTCATTTTGCAGTCCATGGTAGCCCGCACAATAAAGTTTTCTGACAATGTCACACAGTTTACAGGCCAACAATTCAAAAGATTTGCTGAAGAGTGGGACTTGACTCATGTTACAAGTAGCCCAGAGTATCTGCAGTCAAATGCTTTGGCAGAATGTGCAGTGCATAGTGCAAAACCGTTATTAGAGAAGTAGAAACAAAAAAATAGTGATGTTTTCCTGAATCTTTTGAATCTCAGAAACATTCCTCATGATAAACATTTTGGTTCACCTGCTCAGACACTTTTGTCGAGACAAACCAGAACCATATTACCAGTCGGTAGTCTGCTGTTGGTTCCATGTGTCAAGAACAACAGGTCGGTGAAAACAAATCTGTTGAAGAGTTTAACACACAAGTCCTGTTACGTTAAGACCAGCAAACCGCTCAATCCATTATGAGAGGAAGAAGTAGTAAGGATACAAATGTTTTGATCGGATTGGAGTCGTGAAGAATATTTGCCTAGACCCGAGATCGTACATTGCGTAATTACAAGGAGTAGATCTTTGGCAGAATTGGAAACATTTGATACAGGTGTCCGAGCGTATACCACAGCACATAGCCTGTGAGGAAGACTCTCCATCTCGGAATGAGTTGTCCAGTGTTGCAGTTCCAGAAGTTGTTCAGAGAATAATCCCATTCCTGTGATGAATCCTGAAGTTCCTGTTACGAGTTGCTCACTGAAGACCGTTTCTATTGCTAAATCCAGTCCTGATTGTTATGTTACTAGATCCGGTCACATTTCTAGACTGTTATAGATACACGGCAAATTGCACATGAACATTGTTTCTATGTCTAAATTAATGCATGTCTAACTGCAATGTTGTTTTCATTTAAGGTCAGATTTTCTGAGAGAATGTAGATTAGTGTGTGTGTGTGTGTGTGTGTGTGTGTGTGTGTGTGTGTGTGTGTGTGTGTGTCTCTCTCTTTAAGAAGCTATTCAAGGGCTTGCACAAGTGTGTAAATACTGAGCACGTGTGAGCCTGACTGCCATTTTGTAGTAAGCTGTTGAGATGTAAGCATGTATGTATGGCAGGGTCTGTTTGTTAATCCTGTTCTTTTATATTTTGCTGCTGCTATCCATCCTGATGTTTGTGTGATAAAGCATCTAAATGAACTATCCTGCCTGCTTGTCATCTGTATTTAGAGGGACGAGAGACAGCGGGACTGCATGTTTAATGAAGAATGGTCCAATCTCCTAGCATTACCCAGTAGAACTTCCAGTCTGATCACTGGCCCTTTTTCAGCTTCTACCTTTTCTGTCCCTCTCTTCAAAACCATTTGTAAGGAAAAGGAGAGTTTTTATCTACTATTAAACTTTAAGAATTGCATAGATTTTCCAGTCTGAAAATTAATTCTTATCTCCTTATGACTTTTATGTAAAACTGGCAAGCAATTTGGATACAAAATCTCTTCCTGGAAGATGTTCCTCTTGGTGGCCAATACCTTTGGCCGACAAGTTCCAGACCTTTAGACATTGTTTGCCAACCATCATCACATTTCTTTTATAGTGTATCCTTCCGCACCTATCCTTCCCTATTTAACCTAATTAATCAGAGTCCAATATTAATTATCCACACTATTGCATGATACCAAAAGTGTAGAATGTCCAACAAACTACTTATCTATACAGTTTCCTAACCACTTGGATTAAGAATCCCTCTAGGTTACACTAAGAGATTACTGATGAAGTTTTTCACTGAAATTTTTTAAAATGCTTGTAATTCCCTCATCATCCTACAGCAACTCTGAGAGATTTGGGATTATCACATCTAACCATCTGCCTAAGCTTCTGTCTTTTTCATGTGACAGTCACTGGGTCAAATACTCCTTCCAGTGTGAAATTTGGTCTGACATTACTCCCGAATATCCTTCTTTGAGGGTCTTCCAAGAGTTTTGTTGCTGGGGATAGCTGAGTAAGAATGAAATGGACAACATCAGATAAAGAAGTTATGTTCTTACATAACATTCAATCTATGTTCATTTTCATTCTTCCTCAACTTCCCTCCCAGCCTAGTTACTCTTGGAAGGATATTTGTAGGATAATACAGTCTTCATATTCCAAGTTTGAGTCTTTATATTTTCTTTACCTGTCCGTTTTTTTGTCTAAAATCAATGTGCAGTAGGCAGCAAACTCGATCTGTGGAGATGGGGACAGTGTGGCGCATTATGTGGAAGAGAGAGGTGCTTGAGATTGGGATCCAAAGTCTAGAAAAAGAGGATCTGATCGGAAACCCACAGGTGAATGAAAATGGATAACACAGATGGAATTTTATAGTAAGTGCACAGCTTTTTTCCTGTTCTGGTGATTTTTTGGATCCTTTCGTTTCCTTGGAGGTCTGCTACCAGTAAATCCTGTTATGGCAAATGGAGATGTGCTTCTTTTTTTTTTGTCCGGGATCGTGCCAGAGAATTAGAATACCTAGTCTCCAATTCCCATTGTTTTTGGAATGCTTCTCTTAAGATGTATGATTCACCTAGGTCTATATCTTAACTTTCATGAAAATACAAATTCTGTGTCCTTCGCTTCACTTAATCTGTAAAGTCTTCTGAACTGACACTTTCCCTGCTTTATCCTCCTTATCCAGTCTACTGTTTCTCTGAGACTTGTTTTCTGCTGGACAGGTTAAACCACCATTCCCCTTGAACCAGATTTCTTTGCACAACTGAAATAACTTCCATGGGAATACTTTGTCACTTTAAACAAATTGAATTCATAATCGCATGTCCTCTGTGTTCATCCCCATATTTCTTTTAAGTTTGACTCTGAGGATGAATCTTTCCTTAATGTCAAAAGTTACAATGGAGTATCATTTCAGTCAGCTGACCTTCCAGTTTTATTTCATAAAGTTTACTGTGAATGATATCTGTATGGTATACCTTTACTTGAGGTTACTTGAGTCAATTAAATTAATTTTTCTAGAACTTTTGCAGCTTTGCAAGCTGCCTTTGAAATACTGCTGTGGATAATATGTGTGTCTACAACACTGCTATCGCTGGAATAACTGTGAGGCGCTATAAACTGGATGTGATGATCTGGTCGTTTTTTTGGTGGGATGCTGTTTCCCATGGCATTTGTTCATGAGAAACTACGCAAGGCACTAGGTTTCCCTACATTTGGCAAAGATGCAGCTTTCAAGAACAGAAGAATGAAACTGCCATTGCAGATAGATGTCCTTCATGGATGCATCTGCAGTCATAACAAGTGGGTTGTCCTGTCGTCAGGCAGCCCTGCAGTCGGCCGGATTCCAAAGTCCGGGTCCGGCTTCGGCTGATGTCGCACTCCACCCGACGTCATCTCTGGTCGTCTTCGGGTATAAAAGCATCAGCCGACGCCATTTTCCTCAGTCTTTCTTGCCGCGTGGCGCCCGAAGCAGAAGCTGTTCGCAAGTGCCGGTCGGTCGGATCCAGAGATTACTTCTACCGAATACTACTTCGAAGACTTCTAAAGCTAAGTACCCCGTTGGGGACTCTTTCTTGCCTCAGCCGATGTCAGAAAAAGTTAACAATTGTTTAACCTGTGGGAAACAAATACCTCATAAAGATTTCCACTCTAACTGTCTGCCTTGTTTAGGCCCAGCCCACGACGTAGCAGCCTGTTCGGCCTGTGCCTCTTTCAACCGACGAACGCTTAGGCGTCGGTCGGAGTTTGCAGAACAGTTTTTCGGTTCTGATTTTGCGTATATTATGCCGTCGGATCCTCCGACTACCCAATCTACCAAAAAACGCAAAGATAAAGACCGACACTCGCGGTCCGCGGTTTCGGCCGAAACCACGGTAAAGCAAACCGCGAGTGTCTCGGTTTCGGCCGAAACCGAGAAAACTGATCAAAGTACAGCTGAAACTATCCTTACAACTGAGGCCCCTGCTACAACTCTTGAATCGACCTCAGAATCTTTACCCACTACGGTGGTTGACTTATCAGACACCATCCCCTTGGACGTCTCTACCCCAGCACGTGGTGCTGCTAGGCCTCCAGCAGCCATGTCCATTAAGGCCTTCGCCAGGGCTAAAGCAGCCAAGACTACTAAAACAGGGCCTGTTAAACCCCCCACATCCAGGCCCTCTTCTAGTTCTCAAATGCTTACTTTGGCAGAAGATTTAATTTCTTTAATTAGAGGATCTCAATCTCACCCAGACAGGGCTCTCAGCCCCAGAGAAGAGACCTAGGGCAGAGCCCCTGAGCCAGTGTCTTCTGATGATTCTGCTGATGAATCAGACATAACTGACCAGCCAGAGGCTCCCTTCTCCAATTTTGAAGATTCTGATGCTGAAGAATCCATTCCAGCTGCTTCCCCACCAGAAGAATTCTCCTTTGGGGAAACCTTGCATGCCATGCGAGAACAGTTCCAATGGCAGCAACAGGATTTTTCAGACTCCAGAAAGACTTAGGACCTTTCTGCACCTCCCACAGCACAGGCCCTTAGCTATACCTCCTGTTCTCTCTGTGGTGGATGATGCTTTCAATGATGTTTGCTCCGCTCCAGATTCTTTACCCCCAGCCCCTGCCAAACCAGACAGATTTTACAGGGTGCCAGATACTCATCACCACCTTTACAAGGCCCCTCTTGCAGACCCAGAAACTATATCCCAGGGTCCCAAGGCAGTAGCCGCGACCACAGCTAAAAACCCTATTCCTTCTGAAAGGGAAGCAAGGTCATTAGACAGATGGGGTAAAAAGGTCTACACTTCAGCTACTCTCTCAGCTAGAGCTTTAAACTGTCAGTTTCACATGATACAATACCAAGAGTTTATGCTTGATCAGTTAACTAAAAAACTAACCACTGATGAATCTCTTCTCTAAGAAATATGTATTAGAGATGGTAAATAACATACAACAGGTTAGCAACCATTCCTTAAAATGTGGCTATGATGCACTGGAGGCTTCATTTAGATCAGCCATGACAGGCACAGTGATAAGAAGGCATGCATGGCTAAAGGAACAAGCTTTACCGGATCATGTTAAAGCTAAGTTGCTGGATGCTCCTATGGACAAGACAAGTTTGTTTGGTACACCTGCCCAGCAGGTTATGAAGAAAATGGAAGAAAAGGCAAAATCTGTACAAACTGTTAAAGATTTCCTGCAGGTTCAACCCGCAAGGTTTAGCAGGAACTGGCCTGCCAAAAATTGGTCCTTTCCTGACTCCACAAAATTTCAAAGGGGCAGGAATAGCCGTTCCAGAGGCAGAAACCAATCCAGAGGAGGTGCCTACAGAGGACCACAGTGGCAAGGTAACAACAGAGGCACAGACACAGCCACTGCCACTACATCAGCACAACCACAGTGACTTAATCCTAAATCCGCCTACCAGGGAACAAATAGCAGCTCCTCTAGGCGGAAAGTTAACCTTATTTTCAAAGAACTGGCACTACATAACAAAAGACAAGTGGATTTTACAAACCATAGATCAAGGTTACGGTTTCACTTCCACACTTTACCAGTAAAAAGGGGAATGCCAAATCTACCTCCAAATCAAAAACAGAGGCTCTCGCCAGATAATGGAGTTAGCAAACATGAGAGCTGTGGAAAGAGTGCCAACAGCAGAACAAGGAAAGGGGTTCTATTCCAGACTATTCCTAGTTCCAAGAAAGGAAAAAAGTTGGAGACCAATTCTCGACCTGTCCACCTTAAATACTTACATCATTGTCCCAAAATTCAAAATGCTGACCCTACAGCAACTTCTTCCCATGCTGGGCAAGGAGTCTTGGCTGGTAACTCTAGATCTCAAGGAGGCATACCTGCACGTCCCCATTCGACCAATCTGCAGAAGATACCTCAGATTTCTTGCAGGATCAGAGCACTATCAATTCTCAGCATTGCCCTTTGGCTTATCTACTGCGCCCAGAGTATTCACAAAATGCCTGGCATCAGTAATCGCCCATTGCAGACTACAGGGAATTCAAATTTACCCATACCTGGATGACTGCCTGCTACAAGGGGACAACAAAAGCAAGCTGACAACAGATTTACAAAGGGTCATTCACTTGCTACAAGGACTGGGATACACAGTCAACCTACAAAAGTCAAGGCTGATACCATCCCAAACAAGGACATTCTTGGGCGCGGAATTGGACACAGTACAACAAATGGCATTCCTGACTACAGAAAAACAAAATAACTTCCTCTTTACTTCTTGGCACTAACAAAACTGAACAAGTTAACAGCAAGAAAAGTTCTGCAGGCTTTGGGCTTCATGGCATCATGCATAATCTTGGTCCCATTTGCCAGACTACATATGAGGAAACTACAATGGTACCTAAAGAATTTATGGTCCCAACACAGACACAGCCTAGAAACAGAAATCCCACTAATTCCATGCTTAAAACAGGAGTTCCTATGGTGGGCTCAGGCATGCCAGTCAAACCCAGGCCTACCCTTTCGCAGATGTCAACCAAGCCAGACCATCACAACAGACGCTTCAGACCTAGGATGGGGGGCACACATGCTGGACAAATGCGTGCAAGGATTGTGGACACAGGATCAACTTCACCTGCACATCAATCTAAAAGAAATGCTGGCAGTAAAACTGGCAATCCAAAAGTTCAAACCATTTCTCAAAGAGGGCCAGTTGATAAGGACAGACAACACCACAGTCATGTGGTACATCAACAAACAGGGAGGCACTCATTCATACCCCCTATGCAGAATGACCTTGGAGCTGTGGACCCTGGCACTCAGCTACAACATTCAGTTACAGGCAATATTTGTACCGGGGAAAGACAATACTCTAGCAGACATATTAAGCAGAACCACTTTGGATGCCCACGAATGGAAGCTGCACCCGGACATCTTCAAGACCATCTCAAAGAAATGGGGAATGCCACAGATAGACCTATTCGCATCACCTCTCAATCACCAGCTCAAAAAATTCTGCACAAGGACATTCCACCCACTAGCATGGAAAGTAGACTCACTCTCCTTCAACTGGAAAGGCCTAACAGCATATGCATTCCCACCTCTTCCCTTGATACACAAGGTACTACTAAAAATCAAGGAAGAACGTCCAAGGATAATCCTGATAGCTCCAAACTGGCCAAGACAACACTGGTACCCACTACTGAAGAGCATGTCTCGGAACAGTATGTGGCCAATACCCCTGATGCCTTTGATGTTAACTCAGAACAACTACAGCATCATACATCCGAACCTAAAACCCTGCAACTGACTGCATGGAACATCACATAGCAGCAGCTAATCCAGAACTTTCCCAAAGAGTTAAAGACATTATTCTTGAAGCACGCAGACCTTCAACAAGAAGGAACTATGCTGGAAAATGGAAAAGGTTTGTCATTTGGAGTACGGAAAGAGGAAAAGATGTGTCAAACATAGATATGCCTAACATTCTGGAGTATCTGGCGAACTTCTTCATTCAGGCCTGTCCTACTCCTCCATCAAGATACATGCATCAGCTATTTCAGCAGAATACAGCTTTGATCCACCTGTTTTTTCGCACCCTTTGCTCAGGCAGTTCCTCAGAGGAATTAAGAATGTAAAACCTCCAAGGAAACCACCATTACCAGCTTGGGATTTAAACTTTGTGCTAGAAAAGTTGACACTATCACCCTTTGAACCAGCAGCAACTGCAGACCTACAACACCTGTCATGGAAAACTGCTTTCCTACTGGCAATTACTTCAGCAAGGAGGGTTTCAGAACTACAGGCCTTAATGGCAGTGCAACCCTTCCTAATCTTCCACCAAGATAGAGTGTCCATGAGGACTAATCCTACATTTATGCCCAAGGTGGTATCCAGAGTGTCTTTAAACCAGGCAATCCACCTACCTACCTTCTTTCCCAACCCACAAAACAGAGGGAAAGAATACTGCATACCTTGGATGTAGATAGACAGCTACGCGACTACTTGGACAGAACAAAAAATAGCAGAAAGACTGACCAACTTTTGTAGCCTATGCAACAGGAAGGGAAGGAAAAGCTATTTCCAAACAGACAATCTCCAAATGGATAGGAAATTGCATACGATACTGTTACTCCTTCCATGGAAAACCAATTCCACAGAACATAAGACCTCATTCTACAAGGGCAACAGCCACTACCACAGCCTTCTTACGAGGAGTGGCAACCAAAGACATTATTGAGGCGGCTACTTGGACCTCCGTGCATACATTTGCCAAGCATTATAATTTGCCTCTATATTCCAGATCCCGAGCAGGGTTTGCCACTGCTGTACTGCAAGGGATCCTAAACACACCATAATCTACTTTTATCCTCCTCCCATAGTTGGCTATGGTATTCTACCCACTTGTTATGACTGCAGATGCATCCATGAAGGACATAGTACAGTTTTGTACCTACCATAAATGTAGATGTCCGAACTGGATAGCATCTGCAGTCAGGATTACCCTCCCTCCTTCCCCTCTGTGGTACTCCTAGGGTGTTTACCCTCCTAATAGCTAGCTGTTGGGGAGTCTTTTATGGTGTATTTGTTTGTATATATGTACATACATGCTTATTGTTGTGTTTACCTCTATCTATTTGGAAACATTGGCATCTATCCAAATTTTAGCCTGCAAGAGGGCTACTGGCATCTGGGGCAAGAAACACTGAGGAAAATGGCGTCGGCTGATGCTTTTATACCCGAAGACGACCAGAGATGACGTCGGGTGGAGTGCGACATCAGCCGAAGCCGGACCCGGACTTTGGAATCCGGCCGACTGCAGGGCTGCCTGACGACAGGACAACCCACTTGTTATGACTGCAGATGCTATCCAGTTCGGACATCTACATTTATGGTAGGTACAAAACTGTACTTTATAGCAAGTAAATTTTTCTGTCACCATTTTTTCTCATCTTCCCTGTGTGTAGTACCTAACAGAGGCAGTACTTATTTAGCAGCTCACCTCTTGCTAGATTTTTTTTCCTTGTTGTGCTCTGCTTTCCATAGGGTGTTGGACATGTGCAGAAGAGTACTTGGGTGCCAAAGTTTCTGGGTGATGAACTAAAGTATCAGGGAGGAAAGGTTTTAGATGCCAGGGTGATTTAAGTCATAACGAGTTTAGTCTTACAGGTGACAGAGATGAAACTGGTAATGCAAATTTGTCTTTATGGCGAGTATGCAACTTTCTTTCCATGCATCCATAACTGTTTTCCCCCATTTTTGCACATCCAGAACCAGGGTTCACACCACTGGATGGCTAGCCCTACCATGGCTCCTCTTCTGTGCAACACACATGCATGTGCTCACACACTAATGCCCATGTCCAATTTAAAGTGTCCGGTCCATCTACTGAATTATCTTTTGATTTATTTATTCGTAGGTCAGGAGGTCTCACAAGCTGCTCTTTCAGGGTGACTGAATTAAAGCATTAATTGTATTTTGTTTAACACATGTCTGACGATCCCAAAGCCCATTCTTTGGGATTCATGACTACTTCTACAGCCTTCTTTCATGGTGTTGCTCTGGATAGTGTGTGTGGCTGATGCCTTGTTAAGGGTCAATGTCTTTGCAAAGCACTACAAGCTGGTTGTGGTTTCCACATCCTAATCCTTTGGAGAAACCATTTTCAGGAGTTTCCTGATCTGGGTTCCATCTATACGGAAGTGCTTGGGACTCTGTCTTGCAGCTTTTGGAAGATTTTCTTAGTCTTTAGTTATGTACTTACCATAAGGATATATATCTAGTAGTGGGCCTGTCCTGTCTGCCATCCCACCCCTCCCATCAGCCATGTTGGTTTGTGGGGTTGGATTCATCTTTGTGTACCTCAGCACAGCTGCTGTTCAGGAGAAGGGAAGGCTGGTGGTGCCTTTGAGTCTGGGGGGGGGGGGGGTTGTTGGATGCTTTTAAGTTTGAAATGCTGAGCAGTCTCAGTGCCTCCTGTATTAGGTCTTGCGTTTTACAAATCTTTTATTCTTAAACACCTTTATTAAATTATTGATAAACTATGACATAGGTCTACATACAGTAATTGAAAAGCAAACCATAGCAAACTTTTTTTTTCTTTTTCATGCATTGTATACACTTTCTTTTATACAGTTAACTATTCCGTCATATATGATGCTCAATTCCTGCCTTTCTTTAAACCTCACACCTTTTCCTGAACATTACTGCATGAATTGTTGCGTGTATTTTTATGTCGTTTGCTCCCTTACTCCAGCTACAATATTCAGTACTTTAGTTTAGATTTTGATTTCCCTTTTCTAGTAATCTTATTTTTGCAGCCTGTACCATTATATTTAATTAGACCTTACCTTGTCCGGGCAGTTCAGATTCTATATTCCCGCTTAAAAGAATAATTTCCTTAGTTAAAATTTACTTCCCCAGCATTTCTGGCAAGGTGTGTTGGGAATTTTTAAAATGTGCCAACTCGTTAAATTTCTTTAACTGTTCCTGATTACCTCTGTGTTCCATCGCGTCTCCAAAATTTTCTGTCTACCTTACAAAGAAATATCTAAATTCTGCTTAGAGTACAAGTACCTATGCATACACTTCCAAATAAGTCTAAACTTTCTGGACTTTCTTCCATCCTTGAGAACCACACAGATGTTCTTCCATTGTTCTTGTGTACATTACCTTTCCATTCTCTTCCCAATCTTTTCTAGCCTCATCTAATTTTTGTGTTTATATGCCCTATTAATTATCCTTTTTATAAGAACAGCTACTGTTGTAGACTGTAAAACTCTACCAGAACTGATCTTTTACGTAGCACTCCCCTGTGTTTCTCTCTGCCTGTACCCTATCTCTGGTGTGGAAGGTTGTCTGTAAACTGCAGTCAAACTTCGGGTGTCATCATCTTTCTGTATTACTGTTCCCTGCCTAATTTATTCCCAGTACCTTGGTTCCTTTGCTCATTTTATTCAACAGATTTCAAACTCCCACTTATTTTCTGTACCACTACTTTGTCATTCCCATTGTTAAATACACTTTCTTCATTATCGTTTTGACTTGGCTCTTAGAATACTTTCTGCTATTTTGAGTATAGTATTCTGTATGGTGGTGGTCTTCTCCTTAAGGACCTGTATCGAAAATTCTAGTCTTGCTTCTTGACTCCCCCTTTCTCATCATTGCCCCTTTCCACTTTGATTTATAATCGCCTACTTATTTATGTATATGATCCTTAACTGTGTAGTTGTATGTATCCCCTTCATATCAGGTAATCTTAAACCACCTTGTTCTCTGTAGAGAATAAATATTTCCCACTTTATATTTGCCCTGTTCCTCTTCAAAGTAAATGTGTTTAACTCTTTATTAATGATGGTCTACAACAGTCTGATGTAATTTTCATATGTTTATCAATCTGTGGGTTTCAGATCCGACTCTGCCACTTTCCAAGCTTTAGATATAAAGCTCAGGCTCCTCCTGTCCTTACCATAACGCCTCATTCCCCCTGATTACCTTAGATCTTGTTTGCAGCTCGTATGACCAGCATCAAGGTTACATTGCTCTTGAGCTCCTTCAAAGTCTTTGTGATCTAAAACCTTAAGTTGGCCTTGAGCAGTGTTTTTTTTTTCCTTGTTTCCTGCTATCCTCTCCTCCCTTTTTCCCCTCTTAGCCCAAATTTTTATATTTCAAAAAAAAAAAAAAAAAAAAAAAAGCTTCAATGTGAAGTTGTTCGATCTCGCCATTTGTTCTTACACACTGGTTCGGAGCCAATCCCTCAGCTCCGAGTTGGCCACATTCCAAGCTCTGCGTCTAAGAGAAGCTCGAGGCACAGTCCCTATCCCATGATCCCCTGCTGCTAACCCTCAGATCTAGTTTGCCGCTGCAACAGGTCTCATAGAGTGAGAGCTCAGGCCAGTATCTTTCATATTTTTTCATACCTATATATATATATATATATATATATATATATAGATATAGATATAGATATAGAGATATATATATATGTGTGTATATATAGATATATATCTTACTAAAATAGAATTGTTGAGTTTTATTATTAGGAGAGTTTTTTAAATTAGTGTTAGATTGTTGTGGGAGCGGCTGCTCCTAGGCCTTCGGCCATTTTTCCTTTTTTTACTGGCAATTCCTTTTCTTTTCACCAGTTAACTAAAAGTTATTATAGTGTGTGTTAGTTTTTTGTATTCTTTATACATATAGTTGTATTTGCTATTTTGGATAAAAATGTCGGAAAAAGCCAAATCTGGCTTTAAACGTTGCCACTGTGGACAGAAAATGTCCATAACTGATGACCATGTCCTGTGTTTACTGTCTGGGCCCTCTCCATCTTCAGGAGGATTGCTCCATCTGCCACTTGTTTAAAGGCAGAGTGATGATGGAGAGATGCAGGAAGCTGGTAGAGGTCTCCTGAAGCCGGAGTTTCAGGAGGCATTGGAAAAGGCGGACCAGTCATCGAAGTCTTCGAAGGGGTCGAAGTTTTCGAAGGTATCTGAGCCCAGGTCATCGCCTCCGAGTACGTCTTCTAAGATTCGGTTGCTGGCTCCACAGACCTTGGAGCCGAGCACTGAGATGCTGCCTCGAGTAGAGGTCCAGGGCTTGGAGCCAGTGTCAGAGGTACTCCCTTCATCGATCCTTCGCTCGGTGACCTCTTTGGCCCCTTCGACCCGTTCCTCCAGACTGTCTGACACCGATGTGGATCGAGTGGTGCAGAAACTGATGGAGAACACGGCCTTATCCAAACTGATTGCGGTTTCGTCCCAGTTGGTTTCGAAGCTTGAGGCCCTTCCTGTCCCATCTGTTGATCCTCCTTCGAGACCCGTCGAGTCATCGGAGCCGGGAGTCTAGGATCTGATGATCATTGATCCCCTGGGGCCGAAGCCTTCTTTAGTGCTTTCGGCTCCACTGACCTTGACACCCTCTGTACCCATCGAGGAGTTTCGGAGTCTACAATCTCTCCGCGGTTCTTGGGGGGGGGGGGGTCTAACTGAAGTTTTGGTTCCGACTCTTCCCCTCGGTGCTTCGGCGCAGATTAGTAAGGCTCCGTCTTCTGGATCAGAGCCCCTGGTTCCGGGCCCGGGTAGACTACAGTCTTCTTCGGAACCGGTGGAACCCTCGGCCCGGGGCTCCGGTGCCTTTGAAGCCATGAGGAAGGTCTTGTCTGGTAGGACTTTCACATAGTCAGATTCTTCTTCTCCCTCCCCGAAAGGTCCATGTTCTGTCTCTGCACCACTGGATGTTCATCGTGCATACAGCTGCAGTCATAACAGATGGGTTCTCCTGCCGTCAGGCGGGTCCTCGGTCGGCCGAATTCCAAAGTCTAGGTCCGGCGTCGGTTGTCGTCGCTTCTTCCCTGACGTCAGTGCGACAGGGGTATAAATGAACCAGCCGACGCCATTTTCTTCAGTCTTTCTTGCCACGCGGTGCCCGAAGCAGAAGCAGTTCACAAGTGCCGGTCGGCCAGCTACTGAGATTACGAAAATTTGTAAACCGAAGTCTTCTTAAAAGCTAAGTACCCCGTTGGGGAAACTTTTCTTGCCTCAGACCGATGTCAGACAAAGTTAATAATTGTATTTCTTGTGGGAAGCAAATACCGCATAAGGATTTCCATTCCCTCTGTATACCTTGTTTAGGCCCAGACCACGACGTCTCGGTCTGTCGCTTTTGTGCTACATTCAATAAACGCACTATTAAGCGTCGGGCGGAGTTCGCCCAGCATTATTTTGGGAAAGCATTTAACTATACCATGTCATCTGATACTCCGACTCCGGTTTTGTCTAAAAAATGCAAAGATAAGGACCAACACACGAGGTCCGCGGACTCTACCGACGCCACGCCAAAGCCGACTACACGTGGTCCGGTTCTCAGCGAGGCACCTACGCAGCCCCTGACTACCGACGACACTTCTTTGACGGTGTCTCCTGTGCCCGAGGTCGCAGGCTCCTCGGCCCACACCCCGACTACAGATACCGAAGCCACTCTTGGCGTTTAAACTCAGAATGTGGACAGGTCCACCTCCACTCAAGGTGTCTTCAGACCTTCCTCTTCTTTCTCCATCAATGCTTTCACTAAGTCTAAAGCAACCACGCACTCTTAAGAGACCAACTACACAGGGCCCATCTACAGGCCCCATGCCTAAGAAACAGATGCTTAAAATGGCTGAGGATTTAATTACTCTTATCAGAGGTTCTCAGCCCCCACCGGACAAAAGGCCCAGAGTGGAGGAAGATTCCCCCTCCTGTGATCAGGGCTCCATTATTTCAGAGCACTCTAATGATCAGGAACATTCTTACTCCCCTTTTGAAGACTCTGATGCGGAGGAATCCATCCCTTCTGTATCCCCCCCAGAGGATTACTCATTTGGGGAAACTTTGCATACCTTAAGGGAACACCTCCACTGGGAAGGCCAAGATTATTCAGATTCCAAGAAAAGGCTCAGGGAATTTCTCTTGCTACCTCAGCACAGGCCTCTGGCTATACCTCCTGTCTTGGACATCCTAGATGATGTTTACTCGGAGGCCTGCCTTAACCCGGACTCTCTACCTCCAGCTCCAGTTAAGCCTGACAGGTACTACAGGGTTCCTGACTCTCACCTATTTCTATACAAAAGCCATGCTGCTGACCCAGAAACCATCTCACAGGGCCCCAAGGGAGTTAAGGCCTCCATTGCTAAAAATCCATTACCTTCCGAGAGAGAATCCAGATCCTTAGAAAGGTGGGGAAAAAAGGTATATACCTCGGCTACCTTATCCATGAGGGCCTTAAACTGTCAGTTTCATATGCTAAAATACCAACAGTTTTTGTTATCACAATTGAAAAGTAAAATGTCACAACCTGAACAACCAGACTTGAAGGAGTTGCAGGATTTGATGTATAGTGCAGAACAAGTGGGTTAAGCATACCTTACAATGTGGTTTTGATGCTCTAGAGGCCTCATGTAGAGCTGCTGTTACAGGATCAGTCATACGTAGGCATGCCTGGCTCAAGGAACAAGCCTTGCCTGATCATGTCAAAGCTAAATTACTAGACGCCCCTCTTCAAAAGGATGTACTATTTGGTGCTAATGCTGAGGAGGTATTAAGGAAAATGGAGGAAAAGGCTAAATCAATGCAAACTGTGAAAGAATTTGTACAGGTACAACCCCCACGTTTTAGTAGAAATTGGCCTTCCAAAAACTGGTCCTTTCCTGCCACGGACAGACCCCAAAGAGGCAGATACAGGCGCCCGAGGGGCAGAGGACAATCCCAAGGATCGTTTAGAGGCAGACAATGGCAAGCTCCTACACAAAGAGGTGGTGAGGATAACTCGCAATCCTTCAGAAAGCAAACCCAATGACTTTCCCCTTTGCATGCCAACCAAGTCTCAAATGGCAGCCCCCTTAGGAGGAAAGCTGGCATTATTTTCAAAAATTGGCATATTGTCACAAAGGACAAATGGATCCTGGACATTATAAACAGAGGCTACAAATTCCATTTTCACACCCTTCCAAAAATGAGAGGCATGCCAAACCTGCCACACAATCAAAAGGCAGAGGCACAAAGGCAAATTACAGATCTCATAAACATGAAAGCTATTCAAGAGGTACCTACGCACGAACAAGGTCAAGGTTTTTATTCCAGGCTATTTCTGGTGCCAAGGAAGGGAAAAGTTTGGAGACCTATTTTGGACCTATCCATCCTAAACACATTTCTACTCGTACCAAAATTCAAGATGCTCACTCTACAGCAACTTCTTCCTGTGCTGGGCAAGGAGTCTTGGCTGGTAACATTGGACTTCAAGGAGGCATACCTGCATGTCCCAATCAGACAAAATTGCAGAAGGTACCTCAGATTTCTTGCAGGTTCAACCCATTATCAATTCTCTGCATTGCCCTTTGGCTTATCTACTGCTCCCAGAGTATTCACGAAATGCCTGGCATCAGTAATTGCCTACTGCAGACTTCAAGGGATACAAATATACCCCTATTTGGACGACTGCCTGATCCAAGCGGACAGCAAGCACATTCTTCTGAAACATCTGGCTCATGTAATAATGTTGTTGAACTCTCTGGGATACACAGTCAACAAAAAGAAATCAAGGCTAATACCCTCTCGGAAGATAATTTTCCTGGGTGCCAATTTACCCAGATGGCCTACCTCACGCCAGAGAAGCAGGGGCAACTAATTCAATACTTCAGAACACTAGCAAATTGCACCAGGCTGACTGCAAGGAAAATCCTGCAGGCTCTGGGATTCATGGCATCTTGCATCTTACTAATCCCATGTGCAAAGCTGCATATGAGGAAACTACAGTGGTACCTGAAAAACATATGGTCTCAACACAGCCACAGTTTAGAAACAATAATACCACTAATTCCATGTCTGCAAAAGGAATTTCTGTGGTGGGCTCAAGCATGTCAAACAAACACAGGTCTTCCTTTCAGCAAGCCTCAAGCAAATCAAGTCATCACAACAGACGCCTTGGACTACGCCTGGGGGGCACACATGACAGATCGGTGCATTCAGGGCAAATGGTCCCAAAAAGAAAAGCACCTTCACATCAATCAAAAAGAAATGCTAGCAGTAATAAATGCTATTATAGCTTTCAAGGACCTTCTACAACCAGGTCAACTATTGATAAGAACGGACAACACCACAGTTATGTGGTACATAAACAAACCGGGAGGAACACATTCTTACCCCCTATGCAGACTGGCCATGTCACTTTGGAACATGGCCATGGACTTAAAAATGGAACTACAAGCACAGTACTTGCCAGGCAAGGAAAACACACTGGCAGACAACCTAAGCAGGAATATGACAGATCCACACGAATGGAAATTGCATCCAAAGGTTTTTACAGAAATAATCCAAGAATGGGGAAGGCCAGACATAGATCTCTTTGCCTCCCACAAAAATCATCAATTGACAAAATTCTGCTCAAGGATTTTCCATCCAAAGGCCTGGAGAGTGGACGCTCTCTCTCTCAGTTGGACATCAATGACAGTTTATGCCTTCCCACCTCTTCCTCTGCTGCCCAAAGTTCTATTGAAAACCAGAGCAGACAGACCAAAGATGATTCTCATTGCTCCGGACTGGCCAAGGCAACACTGGTACCCACTCCTGAAGAGCCTGACGCATTCACCACCATGGACCCTGCCTCTAATGCCTCTTATTCTGACTCAGCACAGCTTCAAAACTCTACACAGCCAGCTAAAAACACTCAATCTAGCCGCATGGAAGATTCCTTAGCATCACAACAGGCCCTACTCTCCAAGGAGGTGCAGGATGTCATTTTGGAGGCCAGAAGGCCATCAACTAGAAAAGCTTACTCCGCAAAATGGAAACGGTTTTGTGTCTGGAATGAGAAAAAGGGCCAGGATCCTGGAAAACTGAATTTACCTCAAATACTACAATATTTGGCTGAACTGCTAAGCAGTGGACTTTCATTCTCCTCCATCAAAATCCATGCCTCAGCCATTTCTGCAGAATACAACACTGATCCACCTTTATTCTCTCACCCTCTCTTAAGACAGTTCCTCAGAGGGGCTAAGAATTTAAGACCTCCAAGGAAACAACCAATACCTGCTTGGGATCTTAATTTCATTCTGGAAAAACTGACCTTGCCTCCCTTTGAGCCAGCTGCCTCATCAGATTTGCAATATTTGTCCTGGAAAACAGCTTTCCTTCTGGCTATCACCTCAGCTCATAGAGTTTCAGAACTACAGGCTCTCATGGCTGTCCAGCCTTTTATCATCTTCCATCAGGACAGAGTTTCCTTACGAACCAACCCGTCCTTTATGCCTAAAGTGGTATCCAGGGTAGCTTTAAATCAGGCCATACATTTATCTACTTTTTATCCTAATCCTCAAAACAAAGGGGAGAGATTACTACATTCCTTGGACATCAACAGACAACTGTGTTATTATTTGGACAGAACAAAGCCTTTCAGAAAATCAGAACAGCTCTTTGTGTCCTATGTGGTAGGAGCTCAAGGAAAGCCAATTTCCAAACAGACCGTCTCAAAATGGATAGCCCACTGCATACGCTTTTGCTATTCCTTTCATGGCAAAACTGTACCTACAGGCATTAGAACTCATTCCACCAGGGCCACAGCCACTTCTGCAGCCTTCCTCAGAGGAGTTCCTACCAAGGATATATTGGAAGCAGCCACTTGGAGTTCTGTGTATACCTTCTCCAAGCACTACAACCTACCATTATACTCCAAATCTAGAGCAGGCTTTGCCACTGCAGTCTTGTAGTTCCACCTAGTGCCTACCACCCCTTTCTTAGCTTTGGGATTCTACCCATCTGTTATGACTGCAGCTGTATGCACGATGAACATAGTACAGTTTTGTACCTACCATAAATGTAGATGTTAGAGTGCTAATACAGCTGCAGTCCAGGTTTCCCTCCCTCCTTCCCCTCTTGGGACAGGCCTATAGGCTAACACATCCTCATACAACCTGATTGGGGTATTCATTTATGATGCATTTGCTTGCAACTACTGTATTTTGATTATACTGCACTGCATTATTACACAAATTTATGTATTGCCTTCCTTCTGGGGGCACCTGACATCTGGGGCAAGAAAAACTGAAGAAAATGGCGTCGGCTGGTTCATTTATACCCCTGTCGCATTGACGTCAGGGAAGAAGCGACGACAACCGACGCCGGACCTAGACATTGGAATTCGGCCGACCGAGGACCCGCCTGACGGCAGGAGAACCCATCTGTTATGACTGCAGCTGTATTAGCACTCGAACATCTACATTTATGGTAGGTACAAAACTGTACTTTCCCACCAAGCGTAGAGACCCAAAGCCTCAGTCAACCCAGAGGGTGAACCCTGCTCCTCGGAAGCTTCACCAGATGTCCCCTCTGATGATGTCCCGAGGAAGAGGTTGTGCAAGAGGAGGCACATTGATTCCCCACAGGAATCGTTTACATCAGATACCGACTTGGATGAGTCAGAGGGGTCCCCACTGTCCTCCTCGGAGGATGTCTCGTTCGCCGACATCCTTGAAATTCTCAGAGGGGTGACTGGCAGTCCCTTGCCCCTACTGAGGACGAGTCTGTGTTACTGAAGGCTTTTGGGGCTCAACCCTCCACCTCCTGGGTAACTCCGCCCTTTGAGTTAATGGATTTAATAGCTCAAAGGGCGTGAGAGTCCCCTGACACATTGGAACCAGTCCCTCGGAGGCCCAATAAGTACATCACTGCCCCCCCAGGATAAGGCGTACCTCACCAAGGGAGTCCCAGTTGATGCTATGGTGGTGGCGGCGGCCACCAAGAAAGAAATGTCTGAGGCATCTTCCTCTGTTCATCCTCCTAACAAGGACTCCAGGATGATGGACAGGTACGGGAAGCGCATTTTTAGTTCAGCGACTTTTTCCATGCGATCGCTGAACTACCTCACTCATTTTACCCGTCTTCAGAGTGATCTCAAAGAATTGAGAGATACTCTACAGGGTACCACAGATGCTGCTGTCTCAGACAAGGTGACAGCACAGCTCAATACCCTAAACTCTATCGTTAACTCATCCATGCGGCTCATTTCGTATGCAGCCGAAGGATCGAGTAGGGCTGCAGCTTCAGCGATTACTCTGAGGAGACCATCCTGGATGCGCCTATGCTCCTTTGCGGAAGCCTTTAAGTCTTGCTTTACTAATGCCCCTTTTGATGGCTCCTCCTTGTTTTGGCCCAAAGTGAAGGAGACGCTCACTAGGTGTGAGCAAGAAGGAAAGACCCTGTCTGCCGTAGGGGTCCGTTTTTCTGCCCCTTCTAGACCATACCCCAAAGGGCAAAGAGGTGGAAAAATGTGGTTCTGGAAGACTCTGGGAGCTTTCCAATCCACACCTAGTGAAACCTTCTCCAGAGGCAGAGGAGGGGGAAGGAATGGAAGACTCCGCCCAGGTGGCAAAGGGGATCCGCAGAACCAGGGCAACAGGGATAGCGTCCCTGGTAAGCCCTTCCAGCACTTCTGAGTGGAGGCCCGGCTGTCCTGCTCTGGAGGCAGTCGGGGGTCGCTTGGCTTTATACCCAGAGGCCTGGCTAAAACTCACTTCAGATTCCTGGGTAAAAAGCATAATAACCAGAGGATACAACATCCCTTTCTTAAACAATCCTCCCATCCAAAAAAGATTCCCAGATGTTCCACCCAATCTGAGGGATCAGGCAGCCATAGAAATACAAAGGCTGTTGGAAAAAAAGAGTCATCCAGCCATTCCTGGCGGACCAAATAGGATCCGGAACTTACTCAAGGTTCTTTTTAGTTCCAAACAAAACGGGACTGGAGGCAATACTGGACTTCGGCAAACTCAATACCTTCGTGAAGAAGGAAAAATTCCCGATGGTCACGCTACAATCTATCTATTTGTTTCTTCAAATGAACGATTGGATGTGCTCTATAGATCTCAAGGATGCGTACTACCACATAAAAATGGCCAGGCCATCCAGAGATCACCTGTGCTTCTGGCTGGGAGCCGGTCATTTTCAGTTTCAAGCTCTGCCTTTTGGCCTCACCTCAGCCCCCAGGGTGTTCACCAAGTGCATGGCAGTAGTGGCGTCCCACCTGAGACTACTAGGATTCCGGGTGTTTCCATACTTAGACTGGCTCCTAACCGCCACCACCAGGCGTCACCTATTGCAAGCCACGCACTATACAATCAATCTCTGTTCCATTTAGGCATAACTCTGAAATTTGAAAAATCTGCCTTATCACCCTCACAGCATATATCTTTCATAGGAGCGGAATTAGACACTACCATATCCCTGATCAGACTTCCCCAGTCAAGAGTCTCAGCCCTGAGAGAACAGATTTCTATTCTCCTAGAAAACAAGAGTCCCAGCCGCACAGGTCTTGAAAGTTTTAGGCATGATGGCAGCAGCCCTTATCGCGGTCCCCCTAGGGAGAATGCACATGAGGATCCTCCTGTGGCTACTCTTCGCACAGTGGTCTTACAAACAGCTACCGTTGTCATACAACATCCTACTCTCGGAATCTTGCCAACGAGATCTTCAATGGTGGATGAACAGTCACGAACTTAAGATAGGCCGCCCGTTTGTTCTTCCTCCCCCCATAGCCACATTGACCACGGACGCTTCCCTGATGGGGGGGGGGGGGGCTTTTTCAGGGGAGAACAGTTCAAGGCGAGTGGTCGGAAATTGAGTACAAAACTGCACATCAATGTCCTAGAGTTAAGAGCAGTATTCCTAGCTTTGCAACACTTTCACGACTACTTACAACAGTTGCAATTCAGACAGACAACATGTCAGTGGTCTGGTACATAAACAAGCAAAGGGGGGAACCAGGTCTTACCCCTTATGCAGAGAGGCCCTGAGGATCTGGCAATGGGCTGTGTCCACCGGACGCTTTCTCATAGCAATGCACATCCCGGGGACGTCCAACGTAATAGTGGACAGGTTGAGCAGAGCCATCCTGCTGCCTCAAGAGTGGTCCCTCAAAAATCAAGTAGCGGAAAGGATTTTCCGCAGATGGGGCCAGCCTTGCTGCGACCTTTTTGCATCCCCCTTGAATGCCAAATGCAGAAGCTATTTCGCCCTACTTCCCCCTCCAGGGGGCGACCCCAGCGATGCACTTATACACGATTGGCCCCCGGGTCTCCTATATGCCTTCCCTCCTGTTCCACTAATCCCAAAATTTCTACAGAAAGCCAAAGGTCTGGAAAGGATGATCATCTTGGTAGCACCATTCTGGCCTCGACAAATCTGGTTCCCCTTCCTCCAAGCTCACCAAATAGAGGAACCTTGGACTCTGGACCCAGTGCCAGACCTGCTGACCCACTCGTCAGGAGTTCTTCACCCCTCTCTCTCATCCCTCAAATTGACAGCATGGCTGCTCCGCTTCCCAGCTTAGCCAGGTCAGATCTTTTGTCTCCAGCAGTACAGCATATTCTGATTTCTTCCCACAAATCTTCCACTAGAAAATTGTATAAGAGCAAGTGGAAACGTTTCACGTGTTGGGCCTCCAAACAAGGTTCAGATCCCTTGGTTGCTCCTATTCACAAGATTTTAGAATTTCTATGTACTCTTTCACCAGGGGTTTTCAACATCCACCATAAGGGTACAGCTGGCTGCCATATCTAATTTTCATGTGGGTGAAGGAGGCGCTACAATTATGTCGCACAGACTTTAGGGCTTTCATGAAAGGAACTTATCTCCGACCACCTATTCGGAGCCCAGTTTTTCCTTGGAATTTAAACCTGATGCTATCCCAACTCGTGCTATCGCCGTTTGAACCAGCTTCGTCATGCCCGCTGAAATATCTTTCTTGGAAAACCCTATTTCTGGTGGCAATTACTTCGGCCCGCAGAGTTTCAGAGCTGCAGGCACCGTCAATGAGACCACTATATCTGATATTTCATCCAGACAGGGTCACCTTACTTACTAATCCATCCTTTCTACCAAAAGTCTGCTCAGAATCGAATCTTAATTGGTCCATAGAACTTCCCACTTTTTTCAGTAACCATACCAGTAAGATGGAATACATGCTTCACAAATTGGACGTACATAGACAACTAAGATTTTACCTGGACAGAACAAAAGAGTTCAGAAAATCGGACCAACTATTTGTGTCTCATGCAGATAGTAAGAAAGGACTTGCAGTTACAAAAATCACGCTATCCAAATGGCTTTCAGACTGCATAAACTTTGTTTATTCATCTTCAAATCAGCCTACTCCCCTCAAAGTTAAAGCTCATTCTACTAGGGCTGTTTCTACTTCTCTGGCACATGCAGCTAGTTTACCTATAGATACCATTTGTGCTGCGGCTACCTGGGCCAAACCTCATACCTTTATTACTTATTACAAAGTGGACAGGGCCTCCAGGGACAGGGCTTCCTTTGGTTCCACTGTTCTCAGGAATGTTCTCCCGTGAGCCACCCTGGGTTTAG
This sequence comes from Protopterus annectens, assembly GCF_019279795.1. Classification (NCBI taxonomy): domain Eukaryota; kingdom Metazoa; phylum Chordata; order Ceratodontiformes; family Protopteridae; genus Protopterus; species Protopterus annectens. Next base: position 905,436,597 of record NC_056733.1, read on the forward strand.
GGTGCTGGGGACGCTACCCGTGCGTAAGAACAAACGGCGAGATCTAACAACTTCACATAAAGAAGTTATGTTCTTACCATAACGTTCCATGTGAGTTGTTCATCTCGCCTTTGTTCTTACACTCCCGCCCTCCTTCCCAGGGGGAACAGGTACGACTCGTGGCTGGTTGTCTTTCTCATGGTTCTCTGACTATCTGTGCCTATGTATGCGTGCGTAGTCAGTCAGGTATAACATATTTGCCTGTATCTATCATTACCTTTTAGGTATATACATGTATAGGTAATTTTGGTGCGTATGCATGTGTAGGCAGGTATATTTTGTTGTCTGGTTTCTTTGCAAACTAGATCTGAGGGTTAGCAGCAGGGGATCATGGGATAGGGACTGTGCCTCGAGGTTCTCTTAGACGCAGAATTTGGAATGTGGCCGACTCGGGTGCCGAGGGATCGGCTCCGAACCCGTGTGTAAGAACAAAGGCGAGATGAACAACTCACATGGAACGTTATGGTAAGAACATAACTTCTTTTTTGCTCTAATTTTTCTTCCTGCATGTTTCTGCTGTATGGTTCTTTCCCTTTTCTCCTTCTTCCTCCTTTCTCGTTTTACTAGTTCTGATTGCTGGATTTTGGTTCATCAGGGCTGAAAAGTCAGCTAAACCTTTGGACTTGAAGAAATGCACTTCCTGTGAGCACAAGATTTCCTTTGTGATACCCACAGGGAATGCATTTACTGTGTAGGCTCAGCTCACCTAGACAGCTCTTGTGTAGTCTGAGGGCTTTACCTGTGAGTGCTGGCAAGACTGTAGGAACAAGCTCATCTTGAAGGGCTTGCTTCCTACTCCTACATCTGTGCCTTCTACTTCAGGGGCTCAAACCACTGTCAAAAAACATAAGGAGGCGAGGGAACATAGAAAGCATTTTCCTGAGAGCGCTTCCTCCGAACAGCCAAAAAAGACTCAGAAAACCTCGAATCCGAGATCTTTGATCCTACACTACTAGTCACTTCCTTTTTGACCCCCTATGGTCCTCCAGTCTCTCCGGAGCCGGTTGCATCGGCGCACATATCTTCTCACAAGGAGGCCTCTCCCAAAAGTGTGTCCAGACCACCTTCAGAGTTCTCCATAGTCAGGTAGTTTTGGAGCTGGTCTGAGCATGAGGGGGATAAGACTGTTGAGGAAATTTCTCAAGGCACAGATCCAGATGGGGGTTTTACCAGCTCCATTCCCTTACGGATCTGTGAGCTGACATTGTCCCTTCAGCCCTGTAGCTCCTTCTCCGGTCCAACCTTCTGCTTTGCCGTTGTTAGATCCAGTGGCCACGAGAACCAAGAAGTTGGATCCAGTAGTAGTCATTACTTAATCCAACTAACTCCCTGATATGCTTGGCTCCAGCAGTGTCTGGACCTGGTACATCCCAGAGCCAAAGCTTAGATATAGAGTCGGGGGGGGGGGCTTACTTCGACTTCAAAGTTTTTGGAGCTGTCATTTCACCTTGAAGCCTTAGCATTTGACAGCTCAGCTCAGACTCCCCCTTTGGAGCAGAGGATTGCAGGGGCTCCAGAGACGTCTGCTTTGGCTCTGAAGGGATGACACTCAGACCTCCTAGTCCACCTGCCTTTGAGGTGGTGAAAATGGTCCTCTTCCATCCTAGAACTCCCAGTTCTCCCTCCATTGGATCCGATCGCCACCTCCTCAGGATCTGTGACTGAGACCTCTGATCTACCACTGGGACAGCCAGTCCCAGTAAGCCTTCAATCCCTTCCAACTGTGGCAATTCTGATTTCTTCAGATACCTGCCCGGAGCACCCCACTGAGAAGGTCCCTCAGAAGTGTAAAAGAAGACACTTGGATTTCTCCCAGGAATTTGTCAGTACTTACACTGACTTCGAGGAAGGGGAGGGGTCCCTCGGATCTCCACCTGGCATTGTCTCCTTTGGCAGACATCTTGGAGATCCTCTGTCAGAAAGGTGGATGATCCTCCCAAATACCTAAGCCAGAGGAGACTGCTTTTGGAGGCTTTTGTCACTGACCAGTCTACTTCCTAGGTGTCCCCTCTGCGGGTCCACTTATTGACTTGGTATCTACCAGGACATGGGAGGAGCTGGACACTGTAGAGCCCATACCTAAATGGATGGATAAAGATGCTCAGTGCTCCCACAGACAGATTACACCGGATGAAAGGGATCTCTATAGTTTCATGGCTGTTGCAGCAGCCACCGAAAAAGGCTGGCTCAGTTCATTTACAAAATGCTTTGTTCCAGTCAATGCTTACTGCATAATTCAAAGCATACAGTTGCCTATGTTTTGGATATTGTCTTATCTTTGCAGAGTTCTCCAGCTTTCAGGAATCTCCAACTGTGCAAGAGATTCTACTCGTACAGTATGGGATTTCATACCAATTTGCAGAAATCTTCTCTCATTCCTGTCGCACAGAATGTTTGTTTTTTCTGGGATGCTTGTTGAACTCTACCTTGGAGAACCTTTCTGTTTCCCAAAGTAGAAATGTTTCTTTTTCCTGAATTTATCCAGCATAAATAAAGGATCAGCAAGTGTGATTATCAGGATTTTGGGCTACATGGCACCAATGTTAGTCATGCTTCCATTTTCCAGACTGAGCTTCAGAAAAATACAGAGGTACCTCGCATCAGTCTGGACCCAGCATTTACATCCTTTCCAAAATAGGCATCTGAAAAGAGGGAGACTGGTGCATGGGTAGACCAGATTGTGTGCAGTTCAGTTCTTCCATTCTCCCTTCTGATCCCTCCAGTCTGTAACCACAGATACTTCTACCCTTTTAGATACCACAGCCTGCTGCAGATTTGAAGTGCAAGTTGTGTGGAATCCTACAGACAGATGGTACATAAATGTCAAGGAGATATTGACTTTTATCAGTGCTTTGAAAGCCTTGAATAATCTGTGATGCCCAGGATCTCTGCTAGTGTGCACAGACAAATATCACACAGTCATGTGCAACATAAACAAGGGAGTGCCAGATCATTCCCCCTTTGCAAACTGGCTGTGATGGCTGGGAGGTAGCAATTCGCGTTCAGCCTCAGAATTCTGGCTGCATGCATTCTGTCAGAGAATCCTTATTGCAGACGAGCTTGGCAGGATCGGGTTAGAATCTCACGCGTGAAAACTTCATCTTTGGGTGTTCCAGGATCTGATCCTCCTTTGAAGAACATTTCAAATAAGACCTGATGTTCTGTAGTCCTATTTCGCCTTCATTCTTACACATGCGTTTGGAGCTGATCCTCTGCTCTGACTTTGCCTTTTTACAAGCTCAAAGTCTTCTAGTTGTCACATGGCTAGGTAGGTATCCCATGGTGCACCAGTACAATCCCCAGATCTCGTTTGCCGCGTCGACTAGTTCGGATGTGCTTTTTGGCTGTGGCCAAGTCCAACACATTTTGCTGAATTTTTTTTTTTTTTTTTTTTTGGCAAAATTCTGCTGTTTTACATATTTAAATAGCTTTATATAGCTGTTACTAGTGTTGTTTATGTAGTTAGTTTAACATTTGCTGGGTTTCTTCCTGTTTTAAGTTTTCTGAGAACAGTTGGCCATTGGCCTTATCGTTCTCATTGGTATCCTGTGTGCCAGTTAGTTTTTTCACTGGGCTTGCTCCTATATATATATATATATATATATATATATATATATATATATATATATATATATATATATATATATATATATACATACACACTAATAGCTCAGATATTGTTTGTTGTAGGTGCTTTTGCACGTAGTTTAGACTGCGTGCGCAGTATTTCAAAAATTTTGATAAGCTTTCTTTGAGCGTCTTGTTAGCTTAAAATAGCTTTTGCTCGTGGAACTCTCCGCTTTTTTGTATTTGCCATTAGAACAGGGGTTCTGACCTTCATTCTCCTTCTTTGACTTGGAGTTTGTCTTTCTTCTCCGGTGTGTGCGCGAGACTGCTAAATTTGTCTGAACCTTTTCCTTTTCTCGGCCCGTTTAAGTTAGAGGACCTAGTCCTCCCACTTTCCCTTTTCTTTCTGTGTGTGTCTGATTAGCAGTCTTCTGTGAGATGTCTAAGGAGGTCAAGGATCATAAGCCCTCTGGCTTTAAAAAGTGTGTGAAATGTTCACAGAAGATATCTATAACGGATGGCCACAGTAACTGCGTATATTGTCTTGGGGCCATCCACACTCATTTAGTGCCAGGGAATTGCAGGAGAGAAATAATAAACTGTAAGGTCTCCTTAAGCCCTCTTTTGAGGAAGATCTGGCTAGCTCTTCCTCCTCTTCTAAGTCACATGGATTGAAAAGGGAAAAATCTAAATCTTGTAAGAGGCCCTCCCCCGCGCCAGCTGGTGCATCTGAGCCGCCTAAAACCTGCTGCCTCTTCAGCTCCACTAAGTTCGGAGCCGATCGAGGGTACTACTGCTACTATTGCTACAGTGTTGGCACCAGGTAGTTCGGAGCCGACCACTGATAGCAGACATCGGAGTTGGCCTACGGATTCCTTACATTAAGGTCACCCATACTACAGAGATCCCGTTCTCCCACACTGTCTTCCAGATCTTCAGGAGCTTATCAGAAGATGATGTGGAGAGAGTAGTGCTGAGACGCCTGAAGTCATCTGCCTTGCCTAAAATGTTGGCTCCGACCCAGTCTGTTCTGGGGCCACTTAAGTCCATTACCCCTTCTGTGAGTCCTCTTTCGGAGCCAGAGTGTTCGGTACCGCTGGTGGAACCCTCTGTTCCAGCTCCCCCTGAGGTTGTTTCGGAGCAGAGTTCTGCTTTGACACATTTGGTGCAGTCCGTGGTGTCTAGAAGCCGAAGCTCCTCGGTCGGCCCCGACAGGGATGCCTGGAACTGAACCTCTTCGGTTCCGAGCCTTCCTCTTGGTGCGTCTGTTAGGGAGAGCTTGGACCCTACATCTGTCTCAGAGCCGATAGCTCTGGAGCCGATGGCATCCTCTGTCTCCTCTGAGCCGAGGAGGTCTTCGGAGCCAGAGAGGTCGGCATTCGAGATGAGTGTGCTGTCCCGATAATCTGCTCTTACCAGGGGTACCGACACTCTTCCCCCTCTATCACCTACTTCTGTCTCGGCATCTACTCCCTGTCTGGACAGTAGAGACCGGAAGTCTCAGGAGCCCCCAGCTGGTGGTCCCCATTCTTCCGAGACCTGCCCGGAGTATCCTTCCGAGGAGCCCCCATGGAAGTGGACATGCAAGAGGAAGCATGTGGACTCCCTGGATGAGTCTCTTACCTCTGACACCGACCTCTGAGTCAGAAGGGTTCCCAAAGTCATCCTCTGATGTCTCCTTTGTAGACATCTTGGAGATCTTTCAGTAGAGGTGCAGCTGGCCCACTGTCACTCCTTCTAATGAGGAGTCTGTGTACCTGAAGGCTTTCGGGTCTCAACCTTCAGCCTCTTGGGTGTCTCCACCCTTCAAACTGTTAGAGCTCATTAGTCGGAAGGTGTGGGACACTCCTGATGCAGTGGAGCCAGTCCCCAGGAGACCCAATTTCTGTCTGTTCCCAAGGAGAAGGAATTTTTGTCAAAGGGTGTTCCCACAGATGTGGTGGCGGCGGCCACTAAGAAGGAGCTAGCAGAGACTTCGTCTTCTGTCCATCTGCGAAATAAAGAATCTTGAACGATGGACAGATACAGGAAGCGTATCTTTTTGTCAGCCTCATTTACTCTTGGATCGCTGAACTACCTAACACATTTTACGAGGCTTCAGAGAGATCTCCTTACGGAGATAGGAGAAGACTGTACAAGGTAAATCCACTGTGGGAGTCCCTGATAAGGTGTCTGCCCAGTTGTTCACCTTGAATTTTGTCAACTCGTCCATGAGGCTCATCTCTTATGCAGCTGATGGAGTGAGCAGAGCAGCGGGTTCAGGAATTTCCCTGAGGAGGCATTCCTGGATGCGCTTGTGTAAATATGAGGAGCCATTTAAGTCTACCTTTACCAACTCCCCCTTTGACGGTTCTTCATTGTTTGGACCTAAGGTAAAGGACACACTCACCCGGTGCAAGCAAGAAGGGAAAACACACACTGCCGTCGGAGTACGTTTTACCGCCCCCCCTAGACCGTATCCCAAGGGTCAGAGAGGTGCTAAAATGTGGTTCAAGAAGTCCCAGAGGTTTTTCCAGGATGCACAGGGTGACTCCTCCTTCATAGGCAGAGGAGGAGGAAATGGTAGACGTCGCCCTAGAGGCAGGGGCGAACCGCAAAACCAGGGAGGCCGTGATTCGTTTCGGGGCCGGCACTACCAGCACTCCTGATGTGGGGCCAGACTTTGCTTCTCTGGAGCCAGTCGGGGGTTGCATTTCTTTGTATCCGGAAGCCTGGCTAAGTATCACTCAAGACAGATGGGTACAAAGAATTATCTCCAGAGGTTATTCCATACCCTTTTTCTCTGCCACCTCATGTCACCGGATGTTCCACCCAATCACAGGGATCAAGCAACTGGAGGTCAACAAGTTGCTGGCAAAAAGAGGCTTCCAAACTGTCCCCGCAGACCAAATAGGATTCAGAACTTACTCCAGATTCTTTAGTGCCAAAATGTACAGGGGACTGGAGGCCCATCTTGACCTCAGCAAATTAAACGAATTTGTAAAGGACAAGTTCCTGATGGTGACACTGCAGTCTATACTCCCGTTACCAGGGAAAGACACTTTGATGTGCTCACTAGAACTCCAAGACACTTACTACCGCATAAAATTGGACAGGACATTTACACTTCCGGCTGGGAGCCAGTCGCTACCAGTTTCGAGCTCTACCCTTTGGTCTCACCACAGCCCCAGGATGTTAAAGTGTATGGCAGTAGTGACAGCTCAACTGTGACATCGAGGATTCCAGGTGTTTCCTTATCTGGATGACTGGCTCTTGACCGCCCCCATCAGGCATCTACTTCAGACCAGGGATGCTACAATTCAACTTTGTGCCCAGTTGAGGATTACTATAAACTGGGAAAAAGTCTACCTTATTGCCCTCGCAATTTGTGATTTTTATTGGCGCAGAAATAAACGCAGTAGCCATGTTGGCTCATCTTCCAGTAGAAAGGGCACAGAATCTGGTACTTCAAATTCACCGTCTTCTCCCTGTCCGAAAAGTCAAGGCCAAGACTGTTCTGAAGCTTTTAGGGACCATGGCTTCTACCATACTACTTGTGCCGTTAGCCAGACTACACATGTGGATTTTTCAGTGGCTCATGTCGTCCCAGTGGTCGTTCCAGCAACTGCCCTTAACTCACCACATTCTGTTAAACTTGCAAGAAGGACCTCATTTGGTGGGATCAACCACGGGCACTCCTTTTGTCCCTTGCCAACCCATTGCCACTGTGACCACTGATGCCTCACAGATAGGGTGGGGAGGGCATTATCTAGGCAGGACTGTCTAAGGCACATGGCAAGATCACGAGGCTCACTTGCGTATCAATGTTCTAGAGATGTGGGCGGTGCCTTTAGCGTTACAAGCACTTCACAACCTTCTTCCTCTTGGGACGATTGCAATACAATCAGACATGCTGGTAGTATAGTATATCAACAAACAAGGCAGAACCAGATCATACCCACTCTGTCGAGAGGCCATTCGGGTTTGGAATTGGGTGATATCTTCCCCAGCGCTTTCTGGTGGCGATGCACATCCTGGGGACAACCAACGTGATAGCCAACAAACTCAGCCGGGCAATGTTGATGCCTCACGAGTGGTCTCTGAAACAGGAAATTGCTGAGCAGATTTTCTGCAGATGGGGACAGCCTTGCTGCAATCTCTTTTCTGACCCAATCAATGCCAAATGCAGCAGCTATTTCTCCCTCATCCCCCCTCCGGGGGAGTCGCAGAGACTCACTTGTTCATGATTGGCCTCTGGGTCTTCTTTACCCACCCTTTCCTCTCATATCCAAGGTGATTCAGAAAGCAAAACAGCTGGGAAGCAAACTGATCCTCATTACTCCTTACTGGCCTCTAAAAGTTTGGTTCCCCTTTCTGGGGCCTCACCTTTTTGACGATCCATGGACTCTGGACCCAGTGCCAGATCTCTTGACGCACATGTTAGGCTCTTGACGCACATGTCAGGCTCACTCCACCCCAGCCTACATACCCTCAATTTCACAGCTTGGCTGCCCTAGTTCCATCCCTAGTCAGGGTTCACGATTTCTCACCTTCCGTGACATGTGTTTACATCTTCTCATAAACCCTCCACTAGGAAATTATATTCCAGTAAATGGAGGAGGTTCTTTATCTGGACGGAGGAAAGGAATGTTGACCCTTATACTGCTTCTATTCTGGTGGTTTTGGAATTCTTGTCTGAACTTTTCCACCAAGGATCTGCGGCTGCCACAAACAGAGTTCAGTTGGCAGCGATTTCTAATTTTCATCTAGGTCTACAGCATTCTATTCTGATGTCACATAGGTTATGCAAGACCTTCCTTAAAGGTGCCATGTTAAGACCTCCACTTCAGGAACCAGTTGCTTCATGGGACTTAATTTTGTTTTATCCAAATTAAAGTCTCTTTGTACTAATCCATCCTTTGTCCCAAAGGTCTGTTCCCATAACACTTTGAGCCAATCCATTAAGCTTTCAGTGTTCTTCCCTAATCATTCCAACGCAGCAGAATACAGGTTTCATCAGTTGGATGTTCATAGACGATTACGTTTTTATTTGCACCAGACTAAGGAATTCAGGAAGTCAGACCAATTATTTCCTTCTCCGACTCCAGATTGGGTCTACCAGTGTCCAAAGTGACCCTCTCTAATTGGATCTCTAGCTGCATACCTTACATTTACTCTTCTGATAGTAAGCCTTTACCTTTCAAAATTTAAGGCACGTTCCACAACATCTCAGTCTACTTCTGCAGCCTTTCAAGCCAGGGTCTCAATTGATAATATCTGTGCAGCAGCAACTTGGGCTACCTCTCACACATTTATTACTCATTACAAATTGGATTTGACCTACAGGGGTAGAGCATCCTTTGGTTCCACGGTACTCGGGAGTATTTTTCCTTGAGCTACCCAAGAATAAGGTGCTAGGGACGCTGTCCCATGTGTAAGAATGAAGGCGAGATAGGACTACTGAACATAACGAAGTTATGTACTCATCATAACGTTCCATGTTTGTAGTCCATCTCGCCCTTCATTCTTACGAACCCACCTTCCTACCCCCATCCTGGAAGGATCTGGAGACAGAAAAATATTATTGACTGGAGACCTTTTATTATTGTTTTTTTTCTGTATGGTTTATTATTTCTCTTAGCTAGCAGCAAACAAGATCTGGGGATTGTACTGGTGCACCATGGGATACCTACCTAGCCACGAGCCAACTAGAAGACTTTGAGCTTGTAAAAAGGCCGAGTCTGAGCCGAGGATTGTCTCCGAACCCATTTGTAAGAATGAAGGGCGAGATGGACTACAAACATGGAACATTATGGTGAGTACATAACTTTTTTGTCCTCCCTTTAGAACAGTCTGCCAGAAAAATTATTCTGCACAAGGATGCTTTTTTATTCCTATGGATGTGAATGTTACTGTAATCTCCTCTTGTCTTTTCCACTGTGAATACATAAAAGGGCTCTTCTAACAAAAAAGAGAATCTTTTAGTCCTCCACCTGCCTTGGAGTGTGTCCTGTGCTCCTTGCAGGTGGATCACAAAAAAGGCGCCCAAAGCTTTGAGAAGGTGGCCTGTACATAGAGGGTGCTGTAAGCTCATGTAGCAGAGGTGATCCATTATACTGTTATGGCAAGTTTACTTATGCAACTGTACTTCTCCAGTAAGTTGTTTTTTTCTCATATATATATTTATATATATTACCAGTTGAATGGATTTATAACTGAAATGGTTATTTAATGTGTTTTACAGTAGAAACAATTTATTTTGTATATTTTTGTGTGCACTTACAGGTGACCGCCATAAAGCTGAAGAACTTAAAGTAGACATATGTCTGGTCAATTCTGTGGTCAAAGAGGATTTTGGCAGCTGGTGAGACGGAGTGCACAATGCAAATCAGACTGATTCTGCCACCATTTTACGTGTTCCTTCAGCAGCAGGAAGTAGTTCGTATATCCCTGTAGTGCAGCTCCTACATCTCAATGCCAGGCTTGATTCAAGCATCTAACTGCATTGCAACATAAACAGCTGAAAGTCATTTAAGTTTGGTAGGATGTTTTAATGAAAATGTCTTTGAGAAGAGCAGAATAATTACCTCTAAGAGGTCAGAAGGCAGCTCGAATTTATAGAGAAACTTCCCTTGTGCAGTGGTAATTGGATTGAAGGATAAAGTTGCAGATGTCTTTCCAGCGTGTGTTCTTGCTGCTGGGTGTTCCAACTTTGTTTGGGTCTTTTCTTTCCAAATAAGTGTTACTTGTCAGTGCCAGTCCTCTGAATACGTTTCATGTGCCTCATGTCAGCGGTACCTTCATGGCTCAGATACCAACTGTTGCACTACACTTGAACCTTTCAGAAGAAAGATTAGTTGGGTTATTTAGGTGTGGTGATCCATTCCAAAGCAGCAACATTTTGCCAAGTGTTTACAGCTGGTCAGAAAAATGACAGAAATGGAGGTTGTGAAAGTTAATGTAAATGTAATATAAATGAAATCTGATCATTTCTTTACCACATATTGACATCACTCCAGTGATATCTTTGCTTGCTTTGTTCTATCATAGCAGTACACCAAAAATTTACGTTTTTATTATGAACAGCAGAGAGGAAGCTGAAGTAAGTTGTGAGCAATGTGATATAGAAACCGTGTGTTCGTGTGAGCACAGCACTGTTGGTAAACACAATGAGGGCAGACCTTCTCAGTCCAAGGAAGTGGAAACTGTTGCAAAACCAGAAGCCCAAGAGGTGAGCATAGATCAGGATGAAACAGTCCGCTTAGACCGTCATCATTCTTTTCTTACAAACAGCGAGTCCTTTCAAAGAAAACATGAGGGTTTAAACTTCAAAGATGCACTGCCTTCAGGTAAAAATGGAGCTGGTCCTGTAGGTCAAAATCCAATGTGTGCACATGTCAGTGTTGCTGAGGACCAGAGCTCTTTCGACAGACTTTCAGAAAATTCCCCCCAAAATGCAAGTGACTGCATTGGACCAAATGCACAATGCAGACACTTGCTTCCAGAACCATCTTTAGTTCACACCACTGAAAGCTGTACAGAGCCGGCAAAAGACCAGACAGAGAACACCAAAATGAGTAGTCCTGGAAAAGGCAAAATATGTCCCAATGATGAAACATGCTTATTGTCCACATCCAAAGGCCTACTTTCCAGTTTCAACTATGGTAAATCTTTAAATGCATGTAGCTTTGTACTTGCAAATGATGAAAAAGCAGATGGCACAGGTGTAAGTTATTCAGGTGGTCTGAGTGATGCTTGCAGACAGCAGGAGAAAGAGACACATGCTTTGTCAGGGAGGACACCTTGCTTAGACTGTGAAAGTAATTGTGATGGAGCTGCAGTTGGTCAACCTGTCAATGGCTGTACTGCACCCATCTCACCTAGGAGTCCGCCTACACATAATAAAACACTTGAGTTTTGCAACACTAATGCAAGTTATTGTCTTGGACAATATGACCTTCATCCATACCGGTCAAGTCCTGGTTTTGTTGCCTCTACACTGAACTCTGGTCGGGAGGAAGTAGAAGATATAGAAATTGATGAAAGCGATGGACCTGGGATAGTACATTCATCAGCAAGCTGCAAAGATATTTCCTGTAAAGATGAAAATCCAAACTGTAGTTTTGGTGGTGATGGCAGCAGTACAACAAAATCCTTGCATCAGCCAGCGAATAATGGCTTAAAAATGGAGCCACCTACAGTTCCATTGGAAGTAGATTGCCCAGAAACGCAAGCCAGAGATAATTGCCCAGATACCACTAAAAGCTGTGAAGGATGTCCAAGCTTTCCTGAGGTCATAAGCATTGGAGATGATGCCTTACTAAAAGTAAAACAAAACACAGAGATCTGTGCAGTAGAATTGGCAAGTGACCTTGAAACCAGAGACATGGATATTCAGACTACAGCCTGTACTGAAGGGCAGTATTCATTCCTCAGTACGGGAAGCTGTGATGGCTGCCATCTTCAGGAGTCCCTCTCAGATTGCAAATTACCATCACTTGTTGCCCACCGTGTTGGTGGAGATTCTGGAACAGAAGAGCACAGTATGGACTACACCAAGGAAGAAATGAATAGCCTGGTTCCAGCAGAGTTGAAGCAGAAAGGCAGCACTGAGCAGTGTACATCAGATATAAACTGTTCTCCTGTAGGTAATGCTCTGTGCTCCCAACATGTCACATTACAGGCTGATCAGCCAGTCTGTGTTGGTGATGAAACAAAACGATCCATAAACAAGGAGAAAGAAGGAGCTTCTGTTAATACTGAATGTTTAGAAAGGTGCACTAAAAGCTTCTGCTCCAGTGGTATCGACCCAAGTGAAGAGAAGCCTCATTCTGAACCATTGCTAGGCTCTAGTTTGTCATTGCAAATGGAGCAAAACTTTGTATGCGATTATGATGTGGCATGGCAGAAAACGGACATTAAAATGGTCATAGTGGACAAAAGTCGCACAGAGTCTGACAGTGTTGAAAGCCGTTGTGATGGCATGTATGAAAGAAACATGGACTGTGCTGATACTGCCAAGTGTGAAGGTGCAAATGTCCGTATTTGGCAGCAGACTTTTCTAACTGGAGATGTTAATTCACAAACTAATAGCATCATAGAAGGGGAAGGTGAGATGACATCTCAGGATGTGGTTCTTGGTAGGTCGCCTGGTGGAGACCTCCTGTCCACTGACATGAAGCAGGAGGAAGCACAGAAGCCTTGTTCTTTTGACTTTCAGAGCACAAATAACCATATCATGTTGCACAACAGTGTAGTGGCAGAGAGCTTGCCGAAAGTAAAACCAGAAGATATGGAAACTGATAGGCAGGGGGGAGTGATACAGTCTCTGACTGAGAATAATAACACTTCAGAGATGGCAGGCAAGCTCCTCCTCCTACATGCAGAAGCACAGAGCCGAGGGGTTACTGCAAACAACCCCACCCACACTATTGACAAATTAGGTCACTCCATTGATGAGCAATGCAAAGGAACAGATCATATTTCTTCTCAACTGAACATCCGTCTTGGCACTTTTTCAGGAGCACAGGTTTGTAAAATGGAGGATAACAAAGATGTGCAGAAGACAGTTTTGTCAAATATACCTAGTAAAGAGGGTTGCACTAGTAATGCTCATCAGTGTGAAGAAAAGTCTGACTTTTTTGCTAGTGATACAGAAAACATTTCACTGATAACTGGTCAGCAATTAAACAGTTCAACTGAAGAACAGCCACCCAATGTAAAAATGAAGTCTGTATTTAGAGTCCTGAAAGATGATGCTGTGCTTTGTGGTACTACTGGCCAGGGTTTGGAAGATGGAGACTTTCCCCTTGAGTCAGGTACAGACATGGCACTGCATAGTAGGCACCAGACAGAAGAACATCATGTGGACTTAACAGCAGTTCCTGAGAGTGCAGCTCCTCATGTTAATACACACCAGTGTGACAGTTCATGTGTTTTCCCTTTGGAGTCCAAGGAATGCTTTAGTTACCCCCTTCCCTTGCATACTGAAAGCCTTCCAGGCAGTCTTTTAGGACTTCAGAAGGTAATATGTATCGAAAAAGTGCATGCTGTGGAAACGTCCCTAGGTAACCGTAACCAGGGAGGAAGAACATCTGAGTATTTCTATAATAGTCAGTGTATTGATGCTAACATTTCTTTGTACGTTAACAAGCAGCCAGGAAGCACAAGTCTACAAATGAGTGAAAAGGCTGCAGGTATGGAGTACAGAAAAAGTGATAAAGCTTACCAGACTACAGAAGTTCCTGATGTCAGTGGCAAAGCAGAAGTGCACGGTTTGTCTGAAAGTGATTCATTTGTAGAATGCAGTATGCCAAATATAAATGAACAGTGTGCACAATGTGTTTCAGAAGTAAAAAAGATGGAAGCACAAATGCAGAAGGTGGGCTTGCAGAGTATGATGTGTCCACACGTAGTTGATGGAAGTCTTTTGGGTATTAAGGCCACAAGTGACATTACTTCAATGCATTCTTGTCACCAGCTACAAAATAGTTCAGAAAAAGATATACATGCAACTAATGCCAGTGAAGATGAGGTTGATGCTGTTTACATAATTCCCAAATCACATGATGCAGGTGTTGGTCCCTGTAACATTGGCCAGTCTGATTCCCTTACTTCTGAAAATTGCAACTGTCTAGCAAACCATTTACTTGATGCAGAGCAGCAGAACCTGAAGCTGAAGGCAACTGTGCAGAATGTTTCTGAACTGGCTAAGAATGCTGCCAGCATGGATAATGACCAGCAAGTTAAGTTAGTAGCCAAAGCTGCAGATCTGTCCGACAGAAGTGTTTCACTGCAGATTAATCACCAACCAGCTGAAGGTGATTCAGAAACTGAAGCCAAATCAACTTGTGCAGTACTGAGTGAGGCGGTATATCAGAATACGCAGATTCCTGAAGTGCAGACAGTCTGTAGTGATGGCCCCAGTAATGCTAAACAGTGTCAGGAAAAAACAGAGACACTCTCTCCTCATGGTAGTGGAAGGTACAGTTTTGCAGAGTGGGTTGTACAACCAGACAGTCCTGGATGCAAACCAGAGCAAGTAACACCCATGGTGGTAGATAATGATTGCCAGAGCACAGTAGAGCAGGTTTTACCAAGTAAAGACGTTTACGCAAGTAACAGCAGTCACTCTGAAGAGAGTCCGAGCATCCTTCCTGAGCACTTTAAATTTACAGATTGCACTGACTCATTGCAGACTGACCAGTTTAGTAGCAACGTCTTGAAAACAGAGTTTGAAGAGAGGGAAACCAATCATGTAGTTACTGTGATTGCAGAGCTTGGAGTTCAGGGTAGTCTGAGTGTATCCACCATCACCTCTGACTGTGAAGCTACAGCTGGGTGTTCCTCTTTAAAGCTACCATTAAACAGTGCTTTAAAAGGAGAAGATGCGACAACAGTAAAGGAGAGAGACTTGCATGATGCAGACAGTTCAGACATGCAAAAGGGTTATTTCCCTGTTAACTGTAACTGTATACAAAAAGCAGGTTTTTGCACAGTTAACGACTACCCACTTGATAGCTTTTCTGTTCCAGATGGCCAGCACTCTGTAGAGACAAGAGTTGATGAAGGTAAGAGTGATGTAAACATTGCACCTGGTCCCAAAGTACGACCTAAAGATGTCTGCTCAAATAAAATCACTCATCAGGAGTTAAACATAGAGTACTCTTCTAAGGACTGTGGCACTGTAGTTTGTATAGCATCCTTAAAGACTCTGCAAGCAGTTTGTCAGCTTCACCGAGAAAGTTCATCTGTGTTTCCTGAAGGTCAGACTGTTGAAGGTGGTCATGCTGGTTCACAGCACTGTGGTAGAGATCTTAAAGGAGATGACCAGAGTTCTTGTTTGTCTAATCCTAATGATGTATGCCCCTCTAACATCATTCATACTAAAGGGGAATTCAAGTCTCTCCAGTCTTCTGTGCAGATGGATTATGAAGGCTCACAGCTGCATGAACAAAAAATGGTCACTAGTCCAGGTAGTAAAAAGGAGCTTTTAGTCACTGAGGTCTGTAACGTGAACTCGCAGAAAGCATCATGCGAAGAAAAAGTTTGCTTTAATAGAGTCGAAATTTCCACGCAGAACTACCCACACTATAAAACTGCAGTACTGTGTGACCAACAGGTAGTTCATTCTTCCAAAATACAAAAACAAATTGAGATGGAAACTGATAGGTCAGCTGTAGAGGGTGAGATTACATCAGGGGTACTGAAGCAAGGGAGTGATATTACTTCAGGGGTACTGAAGCAAGAGAGGTCTTTAATTTCAGCATCTCAGTGTGGAGTAGAGGAAAAGTGCTATTCTGATGAAAGCAAATGCTCTGAATCCTTAATGGATACGGAAACAGATGCAGATTTGCCAAGTCTTGAAGCACATTTGGGAAACATCTGTAATAGTGATGCTGGACAAACTGAACAAAAAAGGTCACCATTGTGTACTAACCACCATTCAGCATCTGGTGATGTAAAAACTGTGCAAACGCACACACAAATAAATCAGGTGAGTTTCAAGGACTCTGTACTGCCAGAAGCAGAAGGAAGTAGTGTTTACCCTATAAGCATTTTACAGTACAAAGGAAGATTAGATTGTTCTGGTGACTCGAGTAACTGTCAAGATTTCTTGGTCTCATTTCTTGTTAATGAGATGACTGCTGATAGTTGCCTAAAACATGAACCAGAAATGAAGCTGAAAGAGAAACCTGTGTCGTGTCATATTCCACTTGATACCAGCAAATGTGAGGATGTGGCAGGCTGTCCTTTTGCTGTGGAAAGTAGATGCCAGGATCACAGTACATTACTTACAAATTGGCGACTAGATAGTGGTAGTGAAAACTTGAAAGAGTTGTCTGTATGTCTCACAGAGGAAAAAGTTTTCGAGAGTACAAAACCTAAAGAGGTTTCGGGTAGACATTTGTATTTCTGCAGCCCCAGCCAGGTGAATAAAGTAGAATGCCTTGTCATTGGAGAAACAAATCCCAGTACTGCACAACAGATAAAGGAACAAGCAGGATGTAGTTTAGGAATAGCAAAGAAAGGTACAGAAACAGAGCTACATAAAGCAGAATTGCAGAACTTAGTGGTTCCAGATCTCTGTATTGAAAAAGTGTCTTTTAGCCACGGCACATTTTCTAAAATGCCTGCTGATCTCCCTCTGGGTAAAGTTGAGGGTTGCTCCATTTCATTGGCCAAAACTACCTTCTGTTCTGAAATGCAAGAAAACACAGCAAATGTAGATAAAGCATGCATGGAGAGTGCTTGCATTTGTGATAAGTATGACCAGTCAGTACATCTTTCTGCACCAGAAAATGGAGTGCACAATATTCATAGCAACTTGAAATCTTCAGGTCCTAGTACCTTAAACACAACCCTATATGAAGGTTTTGAAGATCAAAAATCTTTTAAACTGGGAATACTGGCAACAAATGAGTTTGGTGTGGATTCTGTAGCCATGTCTGAGACAGTGGGAAAAATGGAACCCAGCCATAAAGAAAATATAAGAGAGTCATACGACAGCTTCACTGTACCTCTAGAAGAGTGTACAGAACTAAAACCTGTTAATGAGAGACAGAGTACACTTTCTAGTTGTGTTGTTGTGAAGGATACTACATTGGTTGAGACAGCCTTTCAGGGACCATTAACTATTGCTAAGGTTCCAGAAGAAAATAGGGGGCTGGACATGTTCCTTTTATGCGATTCAATAAAAGTGACTGCAGCCGAACAGCTGGCCTCCAAATCTAGTCTGCATCTCCAACTGAAGAAAGCAGAGGCGGAAAGTAGCTTTGAGAAGGAGCTGAGGGGACCAAGTAGTACAGGACTAATCTCAGGAATGGGAGTGTGTTGTACCGAATCCCTCAGACGTGAAGCTGTTGAAGTAGCAGAATGTGAAACTGAACAGAGAGAGAATTTCTTAGTGGTGAGTGGTTTATACCTATCATTAGTTTGCTTATTAACCTGGTAAGTGTGCTTATGAATTACCCTTTTGAGCCCCAGATAAAGGTATAATACCATAGCTAATCTACCATAATTGCTACTGTGTGTTCCAGAAAAGTTGCTGGATGTTTATAAACATTAGAGTTGCAGTTGCATAGTTTAAAGTATGTGTGACCTTAAGTGCAAGCTGAATTTATTATCACTTTTTCAAGCTGTACATTCTTGGATAGTTTTGAAATGCTACAGGTGAGCAGTCCTTCAAGGGAGAAAAAAAAACACACATGCTGTAACTATAAAGTACAGGTAAACTTTATTTTCACATGTTAGTTTGTCACATACTAAGCAAAAATGTATGCAAACCAGGAAGTCCTCAGAGTAGTAGTAGGTAGTTAACACCTGTGCACTTATGTTTATATTTATTTGCTTTTTTTTTTCTAAATTTGTTGTATTCTGTTGAGCAGGTGTTCCCTACAATTAGTGCAACTCCAGAGAGAAGAATTGCAGACGATGAAAAAACGGGCCGAGAAAGTAACCCACTGCTAGCTGAAAAACATCATTTAGCAAGCAAGTTGGTGACCAAGAAAAACTTAGAAAATGTGCGCAGAACTGATTCCCAGTCGGGTATAGCTAGTTACATAAGCAATGATAGTGAGAGCGCAAGACCACTTTACAGTGATGCTATGTATGGTCATTCAGCTGTCCGAAAAAAGATGAGACATTCTGGGGACATTCTTAATGCTGATAGATACCCAGGAGACGAAGTGTCATGTGCAAAGCCATTACAAGTTTTTGAAAGTATAGAGTGTGGTGCAGTTAATGCATCAAATAACAAGATGGATGCTACAGCACCACCTAGTGCTCAGGAGGCTTCACGTTACTGCCAGCAGCAAATGTCAGTGGTGGCTCCTCCGCACTCCAAAGTGGACTGCAGAAGGCCCTTTCGTAGCACTTTGGAAAACAAAGCTTCCCTGTCTGAGGGCATCAGATTTAAAACTGTGATTCCAGACAGCTTAAAGGATAGTCCAGCTTCTGTTCAGGGTCAGTGTGTTGAGACAAGCATGCATGTAAGGCACAGATGTTCAGAAGATTTGGTAGACACAGAGAATAATGTAAAAAACTGTGTAGGTTGTGAAGCCATGTTACTACATTCTGAAGATGATAGAGGTCATTGTGCAAAGACTGAAGCCTGTGTTGATCAGGAAGGCCAGGGTGTCACTTTAATTCCCAAGTGCTGTATTTTTAGCTGTACACCGCAAAAGGCTTTCAAAGAGTCCATGTTTAAAGGCAGCAGGACAGAAGGCGCCTACTCATCTCTGAATGATTTTACTATATCCAGCATTTCAGAAAATGCAGAAGCCAACATGATAAATCCTTCAAGCGTGGAGGATAGTAAATGTTCCAGTGGAAAGGACACACTTTGCACTTTACAAAAACAAGAGAAGCCAAAGATTTTCAGGCGGCGCAGTAAAACTAGAAGAAGTGTAATTATTTCTGGTAACAGTCATCTATCAGTGAGTATGGGATCTAGCTTTGAATTGTTAGCCCCTGCTGAGGAGGAGACTGGTGTGTCTTTGGATCCTCAGCATTCTGAGCTGCAGCTGAATTGCATTAATTCAGCTGGTAATACTGCTTGTGCGTTTAATATTGGTCACTCTTTAGTTTCATTACCTTCACGGGTGCAGCCTTCAAGGAGGTGCAAAAAGACTCCAGTATTTGAAACACCCCAACGTTTAAAAAAATTAAAATGCAGAAACTCTGATGTGTTCGTAGAGAGTTGTTCTGTATCGCTTTCCTTGGAAAAACAGCTTCTCAAAAGTGAAAGCTTGTCTCATTTGGAAGGAGTAGTAACGTATGATATGCCTGTTGTAGCAGAACCAATTCCAGTGGCACCTGCTGCCAAACAAGCGGAGGTGAACTTGGCTAGCTGTTCGGGACTATGGAAATCGACCAAAGAACCACTGCTTCTGAGGAGATTGTCTGTTGTGGCCAGAAGACTTGCATCAAGCATAAATGTAAAACACGGCTGCCCTTTAAACCGTAGTGCAGAAATGAAGCTAGCAGCTCCTAAAATACGTAATCGGTTTAGAAGTAAATTGATGGACTTTTTTCCTTCTGTAAATGGATGGTCAAAGTTGCACAGAAACTGTTTCCAGGAGACCTTTCGAACCAACTTTCAAAGCCCAAAGCGTGAACACTTCACACGTACTTTTGCTAGAACATCCACAAGTGGACCTGTTGTTCATATACAGGAACATAAATATCAGACATTTACCACACCCAAATTTCCGGCATGTGTCCTTGTAAAATTTAAATATCTACCGGTGCCAGGTTGTAATGGAGTCTTGCAGCATTGCGAGACATCAGATAAATTGACATTGCAAGCAGCATCTGTTAAAGCAGGCTCATCTAACTGGACTTTCTCTGTCTTTTTGCCTCAGAGTTCCCTAGATGTTGACCAGCACAATAATTTTTTCTTAAATAAGTTGCAGTTTTGCCCGGAATCACTAAAATCACTTGAAACAGTGTGCAGCAGCCAACTGAGTAAAGACAGTAGTAGGAAGAGCATATCTAGAAGTCTGTCTAGTCTTGGGCTAAATACTGTTCTAGCTCTTTCCTCACCAGGGTGTTACAGACTGTGGACGCGAAGAAGGAATGTACCGAGTAACATTCCAGCCATCCAGAAACTGTTCTTGGAGCAGTTTATTGGGGTTAAAGGGTTAAGTTGCCAATCATTTCTGGCAGAGAGACTGTTCACATCGTTGCCTTTTTCTTTGGCTAGGATAATGTCCATTTGGAGCCAGCATGGACCACCTGTGTTCTCAGCAGATTTTGGAGAGGTACAACTGAAAAGCATTGGCTGGTTTCCGGCTTTGGATACTTGTCACAGGTAAATATTATTTGTTGTTGTTGCTGTTACTGATTATTATTACTATTACCATTTTTGCATAGAAAGTCATAACCAAGCTTGTGTATTTCTGCATTTATTAAGTCTTTGCTCTTTGAAAAATGGGCAATAACAGAATGTTTGCAGACATTCAGTTTTTTGTATATTGTGAAAAATTTTCTAATTTGTATACTAATAGAAATTTGGCTAACAGAGTTTTGAGCTTTGTGAAAATTAAGATTACGTAACTAACCTATAAAAGAATTCTTGGATGCAATATTGAAGGTGTGGTTACAGCAATCAGAATTTCATGCTTTTCTCCAAAAACGTCTGTGCCGAGAGCAGTCACTTTATTCAGAAGTCATTTCTTCTTGTGCGTTTGCTAAAGAAGCATGCTCATCTGTGCACATAGCAGTTCTTTTTGCTGTTTGCAGAGTTCAGAGCTCAAACCCTGCTACTGCTGATTAAGACATTCCTTCATTCTTATCCCTTTGGATTTTTCTGTGGCAGATATTTATAAATTCTTGAATATCTCCTTGTAGACTAGTGGGGAGGTTCTTCTCAAAACCAGATTGGAGGTTTCGGGATATAGAATTGATAAAGACTAAGGCTGTAGTTGTAAAATATGCACCCGCACATGAATTGGTTCAGCAGTACCCATATTTATGGGACATGATAAAATTAATATTTAGGAGTATGGGTTAAGAAGGTTTCTATGTGGGAAGAGACTAAAAAGATAATACAAAAACTGAGAAACTGGAAGCTCTTTTTTATGGTTATCGATACCAAGATACAAGCAATGAAAATGTTTTAGTCCCTTTAGTTTTATACACAGGTCAGGCATGTTTTTTTATCAACCAGAGGAAAAGTTGTGTATAGCAATTAATAAAAAGGTAAAGGATTTTATCTTGCAGGGGAAGAGGACAAGAGTCAAGTTGGATAACATGGTGCTTCCAGTAGACCATGGAGGTTTAAGATTACCTGATTTGAATTGATTTTTAGAGCTGTACAGTTAAGCTCACAATTTGGCTACTTTTAAAATTCATAATCGAATACAAGGCGGACTGCACTTAAAGGCATTTTAAGCTTAGCCGACTAGAGGCCAGAATCAAACCCTGTACCTTGTATCTATGAGGTAAAGACCTTAAGCATTATGCCAATCCCACTTTGCACAGAACACAAGCAGAAAGCTGCAATTCTTGGGGGAAAGGGATGCTGATGAATCAGGGGGACGATTCCAGAAATAACACGGGAATGGGATTCTCGATGCATATCCTTAAGAGAATAATAATTGTACATAATATTCTATTCATAACGTTGCAGAAAGTATAGTAAGGACCAAGCCAACATGGGAAAGGAGCCTTCTGATAGGGACAGAATATTCTATTCATAAAGTTGTAGAAAGTATAGTAAGGACTAAGCCAACATGGGAAAGGAGTCTCCTGGTAGGGACAGAATATTCTACTCATAACGTTGCAGAAAGTATAGTGAGGACTAAGCCAACATGGGAAAGGAGTCTTCTGGTAGGGATGACTGCAATTAGGGTACAGATAATATGCAAGAGGGGACAGGAATTTGAGGAAGCTGGCAAAGGAACCAAGGTACTGCGAACAAGTAGAGAGGGAAGGGTAATGGAATGTGAAGGCACAAAGAACTTATTTGGACTGCAGGTTAGAGATTGATGTTAAGTTGTCAATCTCGCCTTCATTCTTGCTTGATGGGTTCGGAGCCGATCCCTCGGCTCCGACTCGGCACTTGCTTTAGCTCGAGAACTCCTTTTACCAGCTCGAGGCAGCCCCATATCCCATGATGCAAGGCAGGACGTACCCAGATCTCGTTTGCCGCTTCGCTTGGGAGGTCTTCTCTTTACCAGCTCCTGGTAAGTTGTTCACTTTTGTGATATTTAAGCCCCTTTTTTAGTTTAAACTAATTTTTGATAGTTTAATTTTAAAATTAACCTTTTTCTGACAGAAATCCCTGTCTCTTTTAATTTTAGTCAGTCAATTTTCCTATCCCATCCCCTGTTAGGGTGTGTGTGTTGGTGTTTTTACTAAATACCTCTTGGTATTAATTTAATTTAATTTGACTGGTGTGTGTGTCTGTTGTGTTTAGGCACCATGTCTTAGCAGAGCGTTTCAGGTTTTAAGAAGTGTGACTCGTGCTCTCTGTAGATGTCTCTGACAGGCGGTCACACTTCTTGCCTGTACTGTTTGGGCCCTCTTCACCTGCAGGACTCCTGTGCTATTTGTCACTCCTTCAGCCAGAGAGTCCTGCAGGAGAGCAATAAGTTGATTCTCAGGGTCTTCTTAAGCCGGAGGGCTCTCCGGCTAAGTCGGCCCCACAAAATCAACCAAAACTGCCAAAGCCCAGGCTTCTGTTCCTAAGCCTGCGGCCTCGGCTCCGACTCGTATAGAGTCGAGATCGGCTCGGCTGGAGCCGATTCTGATCCACAAAGCTTTCGGCCGATGGCTATCGGTGCCGAATCTGCTGACCACTGTGGTGTCGGCTCCGATCGGCTCCGAAACCCACGTGCACGGGCATCGGTGTCGGCTCCGATCGGCTCCGACACCCATGTGGCACAGGCATCGGTGTCGGCTCCGATCGGCTCCGACACCGTTACTTGTAGCTGTATCGGCTCGGCTGGAGCCGATACATCGAACGTTCTGCCGGCTCCGAGAAATCGGTGCCGACAGGATCAGTAGTATCGGCTCCGGTGGCCCCTTCCCGGAAGAGGGCGGGGGCTCCTTCCTTGGGGCCGGTACTTTCGGCTCCGGCTTCGCCTCTTCTATCGGAGCGGAGCCATCGGAGCCGATCTTCAAGGTCATCCAGGTTGTCAGATCATGACCTAGAGAGAGTGGTCAGTAGATTGCTCAAGTCACAGGTACTGGCCCAAATGCTACACAGTCCGTCTCAGCAGACGACTGTTGGTCCACACCCCGTTACTGTTCCTCCTTCGACTCTACCCCAGAGTTTGGAGTAGGAGTCTTCGGGCATGGTTACTGCTACGGCTGGAGGACGGATACCTGCTTCTGTTCCTTCAGCCCCTACTCTTATCTCCTCTTCCTTAGAGGGATTCGTGGTCGGGCTTCCATGGTCTCCTCCGAGGGTGAGTGGCATCGGACCCTTGTCCGAGCCCGCTCTTCCCCTTGGAGCCTCGGCCTTGGTGAGCTCGGCTCCGACATCTGCCTCGGAGACTTCCTTTCGGTGGCCCTGGAGTTCCTAGCTCTTGGAGCGGGTTCTCTCGGACCTGCCTGGGAGGGAGCATTCGAGGTGATGAAGAGTGTACTGGCCACTGGTATCAGTCAGCAGTCTCTTCCCGTAGCTCCTCCCTCTATTGTACCTGTTGACATCTCTGCCACTTCTCTTGCTACAGGACCCAGAGATCCTCCGCCTCAGGTTTCCCCATTGGGAATTTCCCCTCTTCCGAGGATTCTCCTGATGTTTCGGGAGATCCTCCTAGGAAGAGGACTTGTAAGAGGAAGCATGTAGACTCCCTGAGTCTGTCACTTGGATACTGACTTTGATGAGTCAGAGGGGTCCCCTAGATCCCCTCTGAGGATGTCTCCTTCTCAGACATCCTAGAACTTCTGAAACAGAGGGAAACTGGCCCACCAACAATCCCTCTGAGGATGAGTCAGTATACCTAGAGGCGTTTGGATCTCGGCCCTCCACCTCCTGGGTGTCTCCGCCTTCGACCCCTTATGCAGGTTATTGCACGAAGGCGTGGACAGCTCCTGACTCTGTAAAGCCAGTCCCTAGGAGGCCTTCTAAATTTATCACTGCCCCTAGTGACAAACAATTCCTTACCAAAGGTGTCCCTGCTGATGCCATGGTGGTGGCTGCGGCCACCAAAAAGGAACTTGCAGATCCTTCCGTGACCGTCCATCCTCCTAATAAGGACTCTAGGACCATGGATAGGTATGCAAGCGGATGTTTTCCTCAGCGACCTTTGCTATGCTCGCTGAATTATCTTTGTCACTTCACCAGACTCCAGAGATATCCTGAAGGAGCTGGGAGAAGTAGTTCAGGATCCTACAGCTGCAGGGGCCCAAGAAAAGATTGCTTCGCAGCTAGGAACCCTAAATTCCATTGCTAACTCCTCCATGCGGCTAATATCTTATGCTGCGGATGGAGCGAGTAGAGCCGCAGGCACAGGTGTGGCTCTTAGACGCCAGGCCTGGATGCGGCTATGTGATTTTGCGGATCCCTTTAAGGCGTCCTTCACAAATTCTCCCTTTGATGGGTCAGCTTTGTTTGGCCCTCAGGTGAAGGAGACCTTGACCAGGTGTGAGCAGGGCGGCACGACTCTTTCTGCTGTTGGAGTCCGTTTTGCCACCCCTTCTAGGCCTTATCCCAAAGGACAGAAGGGTGGGAAGATGTGGTTCCGTAAATCCCAAGAAGTCACGCCGGATTCACGTGGTCAGTTTACCCCTAGAGGCAGAGGGGGTAACAACAACAGACGCTCTAGAGGCAGAGGGGTCCGAAGAACCAGGGCAACAGGGAGTCTCTTCCTGAGAAGCCCTTTCAGCATCCCTGAGGTGTTGCCCGGCTGTCCCTCCTTGGAGGCAGTCGGGGGAAGATTATCACTGTACCCAGAAGCCTGGCATTCCCTCACTCAAGACAGATGGGTACAGTCGATCATATCCAAGGGTTACATAATTCCTTTCGAGGAAAGTCCCTTCCCTCAAGTTCCCTTCCAGATGTACCACCCGGTCTAAGGGACATTGCAGAGTTAGAAATCGCAAAACTACTGCAAAAGAGCCATTCAGCCAGTTACAATAGACCATTCAGAGCCGGAATCTACTCAAGGTTCTTTTTGGTCCCCAAAAGACGGAGACTGGAGACCAATATTGGATCTCAGCAGACTCAACAAGTCTGTCAGGAAGACAAGATTCGAATGGTCACTCTTCAGTCAATTCTGCCCTTCTTACAGAAGGACAACTGGATGTGCTCAATAGATCTTCAGGATGCGTACTATCACATCAAAATTCACAGACGCTCCAGGAGATTTCTCCGCTTTCGGCTGGGGTCCAGTCATTTCCAGTTCAGAGCCCTGCCCTTTGGTCTCACTACAGCCCCCAGAGTGTTCACCAAATGCATGGCAGTGGTCACGGCTCACCTGAGGCGTCAAGGATTCCAGGTGTTTCCGTATCTCGACGACTGGCTCCTGTCAGCCACCACCAGGCATCAGCTTATACAAGCCAGGGATTACACAATAGACCTTTGTTCTCATTTGGGCATCTCAGTCAACTTCGAAAAGTCATCCTTATCGCCCTGCCAGTCTATTACCTTCATAGGCGCAAACTTAAACACTGTTCGGATGTCAGCTACCCTTACAGAACAAAGAGTTTCAGACATTCAGACTCATGTCAGGATCATTCTGGCCAGCAAGAAGGTACAGGCCAGAATGGTTCTAAAGGTATTAGGTCTCATGGCTGCGGCCATTACTCTTCTTCCCCTGGCTCGATTCTACATGCGCCTCCTTCAGTGGATGCTGTTCACACAGTGGTCATACCAGCAACTCCCAATGCGTCACCAGATTCTGGTGACACAAACATGCAAAGAACATCTTGCTTGGTGGATCACATCGTCTCAGGTTCACCAAGGCAGGTGCTTTGTACCTCCGTCCCCGATAGCCACTGTCACCACGGATGCCTCCCTGATCGGGTGGGGGGGTCATTATCAGGGCAGGATGGTTCATGGGACGTGGCATCAGTTCGAGTACCAGCTGCACATAAATGTCCTGGAGATGAGAGCAGTGCTTTTAACGTTGCAAGCCCTCAACGACTTTCTTCCCGTAGGGACAATTGCAGTCCTCACAGACAACATGTCTGTAGTTTGGTATATCAACAAACAGGGCGGAACCAAGTCCTACCCCTTGTGTCGAGAAGCGCTCAGACTATGGCAATGGGCGATCTCCTCTCATCGGTTTCTGGTAGCAACGCATATCCCTGGGAAAACCAACATTATAGCGGACAGATTGAGCAGAGCTATTCTCATGCCTCACGAGTGGTCTCTCAAGCAATCCATAGCGGAAGAGATTTTTCTGGAATGGGGTCGTCCATGTTGCGATCTTTTGGTACTCCCCAAAACAGCAAATGTCCAGACTTCTTCAGCCTCTTCCCTCTATCAGGCCATCCCCCCAAAGACGCTCTGACCCAGGTTTGGCCCCAGGGACTTCTTTATGCCTTCCTCCATTTCCTCTGATCCCTCAGGTGATCCAGAAAGCTACCGTTTGAGAGCCAAATTGATTCTCATTGCCCCTTACTGGCCTCGACAAGTTTGGTTCCGTTCCTCCATCGTCACCTTTTGGTGCAGCCGTGGCATCTGGACCCAGTGCCAGATCTACTGATTCACCAATCCGGTCAGCTGCACCGGTCAATCCCTTCTCTCAACCTCACAGCATGGTTGCTCCACTTCCTTCCTTAGCCAGGCTTCCTTTGATCTCTAACCCAGTTAGAGATATCATAGTAACTTCACTAAAATCCTCTACCAGGAGGATTTATACAAGCAAATGGAGACGTTTCTCTTATTGGGCTAAGGCCCAAAATATTGATCCTTTTACTGCCCCTGTCCAGGCAGTTCTGGACTTCTTAGCAGAGATTTTTCATGCAGGCTCCTCTTCCTCAACAGTCAGAGTTCAGTTGGCTGCTATTTCTAATTTTCATGTCGGGATAGCAGATCATAATATTATGTCCCATAGGCTCTGCAGGGCCTTCTTGAAAGGAATTTTCCTACTAAAGCCTCCAATCAGGAATCCTCCTCCTCAGTGGGATCTAAATTTAGTGCTGACATCCTTGATTCTTCCCCCCTTCGAGCCAGCTGTTTCTTGTTCCCTGAAATATCTTTCTTGGAAAACTTTATTCCTAGTGGCTATTACATCTGCCAGGAGGGTGTCTGAACTTCATGCTCTTTCGGTTCGACCCCGCTATTTGATTTTTCACAAAGACAGAGTATCTTTGAGAACTAATCCATCATTTTTACCTAAGGTCGCCTCAAAAAACAATCTGAATCAATCCATTGATCTCCCGTATTTTTTCCTAACTATTCAGATAGAGCTGAACAAAAGCTACATTATCTTGGCGTCCACCGTCAGCTCAGATATTATTTGGACAGAACAAAAATTTAGAAAATCTGATCAACTTTTTGTCTCCTATGCGGATAATAAAAAGGCCTACCTGTTTCTAAAGTGACTTTGTCCAGATGGCTTTCTTGGTCATCACTGAAATTTATACGATCAGGGGAAAACAGCTGTGCTCAAAACCTAAAGCACATTCAACTAGGAGTTTAGCTACTTCTACAGCTTTTCAAGCTAGACTACCTTTGGACACTATTTGTGCAGCGCCACTTGGGCCACTCCTCACACTTTTGTTTCCCATTACAAATTGGACTTGGCCTCCAGGGACAGAGCCAGTTTTGGCTCTACAGTCCTCAAGAGTTTGTTCCATTGAGCCACCCAGGATAGGGGTGCTAGGGACGGTCCCATCAAGCAAGAATGAAGGCGAGATTGACAACTTAACATTAAGAAGTTATGTACCTACCATAACGTTCCATGTTAGTTGTCTTCTCTCGCCTTCTTTCTTGACCCTCCCTCCTTCCCCCTGGCCTGGACAGACCTTGTATAAGAAACTGTTATGCTAAAGACCATTCAGACCTGGTCCTTTTTCCATCTGTAAGTTTCTTCTTCCTTTGGGAAGTATGTTATGCTTGGTGTTATTGCCCTTTTGTCAACAAACGAGATCTGGGTACTTCCTGCCTTGCATCATGGGATATGGGGCTGCCTCGAGCTGGTAAAAGGAGTTCTCGAGCTAAAGCAAGTGCCGAGTCGGAGCCGAGGGATCGGCTCCGAACCCATCAAGCAAGAAAGAAGGCGAGAGAAGACAACTAACATGGAACGTTATGGTAGGTACATAACTTCTTATTTTCCCTATCAGGGATTGATAAGAGTATAGGCAAAGAGAAAGGGATGAGAGAATCCTAAGCGAACGGCCTGCACTAGTTGAGTTTTTAGAAGAATCTAGAACAGAAGCTGCTGTTAAAGGGATAATTAGTAGGTCATATAAACATTGCATAATAACTGCGTAGGAATCGGAGGTGGTCAGAAAAGATTGGGAAGAGAGACTAGGTCATTCACAGGGAAATATTGGGAGGAGGTATGTATGGCTCCCAAAAATGCAACAAAGCCTGGAAGATTTAGGATTTTTGCTTGGAAGCATTTTCATAGATATATTTTACCCCGAGCAGACTCAGTTTTTCCTCGGGTAGATGACAAATGTTGGAGATGAGATGGGGAAGAAAGAGTACCTGGGGGTTTGTGTTCTCAGAGTGAAATGAGCTGTCTGACTTTAAATATTCCCTACAGAGTACTCTATCAGGAGTACTGGGTAAAAAAATGAGTTATCAAAGAATTAATTTTTTTGAGCTGAGATGCAGGTTTTCCAAACACCTTTATTGAATTATCACTTGTGACATGGGTAAATTTTACATTCATATAAAAGTAATCAAACTGTGTTAACATGACTAGCATTATACTTAAAGTATATTACTGTATATCATATTACCTAAGCAATATTGCATAAATTCAATTCCTGACTTTTTTTTAATCAGGAAACTTCTTTACTAAACCATCACTTACTACTACATAGGCAGTAATCTACCCAATATTTCTCACTCAAACATTACATAGCTCATTTAAGTCCTGCCGCCTTTTAGACCTCATTCCTCCTTGTATGTATTGTTCCCACAATTCCCATTTTTTCTTAGGTAGTTTGCTCCTACTTTTTTCTAAAGATCTCAGTTCCAGTTGTTTTATCTCTCTTACTGTATACACTACTTCCAGTATAGTTGGTTTAGATTTTGATTTCCATTTTCTAGTAATTGCTTTTATGGCAGCCACCATTATTAGATGCAACAAGACCTTACCATGTCTAGGCAGTTTTGATTCTGTTTCATAGCTAAGAAAAATCATCTCCCTTGTCACAGTAATCTGCCCATACAGCATCTCCACCAGTGCATCCTGCAGGAAATCTTTAAAGTCTGCCAACTCACCTTACTACCAGAAAATGTGCCCAGTCGCCCCTTTACACCTCCAACTTTTACTGTCTACCTGAGGAAAAGTTCTTTGGAGTCTATTTGGGGTATGACAATATCTATGTAAACATTTCCAGGCAAAAATCCCAAATCTTCTAGATTTTGTTGCATATTTGGGAGACGTACATGTATCCTCCCATTGTTCCTGTGAATTGCTTATCCAGTCTCTCTTCCCAACCCTTTCTAATCTCTGATTCTTATAGTTATCATGCAGTATTTTTATGCTCTAATTATTCCATTTTTAATGGTAGCTTCTGTTCTAGATTATGTTAAAAACTCTACCAGTGCTGGACTTTCGTTTAGGATCCCCCTATTTCTTTTTCTTTGCCTATACTCTGATAGTAATCCCTTATAGGGAAGGCAATCTTTAATGTACAATCCAAATAAATTCTTGGTGTCTTCCCATTCTGTCATCTTTCCCTCTCCAGTTATTTGCTTCTGATACCTTGGTTCCTTTGCCAGTTTTCTCCAATAAATTCCAGCCCCCTCTTGCCTATTGTCTGTGTCCTAAATGCAGTCATCCCTG
Organism: Protopterus annectens; assembly: GCF_019279795.1. NCBI lineage: Eukaryota > Metazoa > Chordata > Ceratodontiformes > Protopteridae > Protopterus > Protopterus annectens. The sequence goes on from NC_056733.1 coordinate 905,466,608, forward strand.
TTGGTAGAATTTCCTTTCTCCATTCCCGTCCTGCTTTAGTTCTTAGAATACTTTCTGCTACTTTATGGATATAATAATCTGCATGATTGTTATTCTCCTTAAAGGCTTGCATCCAAAATTTCAGTATCTCCTTGTTTCTTGAGCTTCCCCCGTGTTTGATCATCCCTTTCTGCTCTGAATTATAGATGTTAAGTTGTTCCATCTCGCCTTCGTTCTTGCTGTTTGAGAGCTGTTTGGGGTCTGGAGCCGATCCTCTGCTCTGACTCTGCCTACTTCTATAGCTCGAGAGCTATTTACTGGCTCGAGGCTAACCCTATCCCAGAATGCCCAGCATCAGCTACCCAGATCTTGTTTGCAGCTTCAGCTGCGAGGTTGCTTTGTTACTGGCTCAGGCTTAGTATAGTTTTTTTCTATTATAATAATTGTTTATTCTTAAAAATTTATCAAGTTTTTTGTCTAGATGTAGTACTTTATACCTTATCGCCTTTCTTGTGTGTGTTGTAGCTTTGCTGGCTGTCGCTCCATATCTCGCAGGCCTTCTGTTTCCCCTGAACTCGTTTAAATTAGAGAGTTCTCCCCCCCCCCCCCCACCTTAGGACAGCCGTTTAAATTAGAGGCTCTCCTTTCTGTTCCTTAACTGTAAAAAAAAAAAAAAAAAAAAAAAAAAAAAAAAAAAATTGTTTTTAGTACAGTAGTAACATGTCTAAAGAGGCCAAAGTTTCTGGCTTCAAAAAGTGTGACTCATGTTGTCAGAAAATGTTTCTCACAGATGGGCACACTAGCTGTGTTTTATTGTTTAGGGCTGTGCACCTGCAGGACTCCTGCTCTATCTGTCATGCATTTAGTCCAAGGGTCCTGCAGGAGAGCAAAAACAAATTAATCCTTCGAGGATTATTGAAACCACAGGATTTCCCGGCTAAAGGTTCTCAGCCAGTGAAATCCTCTAAGTCTGTCAAGCAGTCTGCTCCATCCTCAGAACAGACTCCTAGGCTTGAAGAACCAAGTTTGTCAGTGCTGACTAGTATCGACAAGTCATCTCCTCCCTCGGCTCCAACTGCTGCCTTGGAGCCACAATCGAGCAAGGTCACCTTCATTGGAGCCGATCCGCTCTGTGCCACAGTCACCCTTACTAGGAAGTGTACGCAGTCATCGCTCTAAATCCCACTCCTCTTGATCCTCCAGGTTATCAAATCAGGACGTGGAGAGAGTAGTCAGCAGGTTGCTTAAATCACAGGCCCTTGCGAAATTACTTTCCAGCCCACCTCGGCAGGTTGCGGCTCCATCTGCCTACATTTCCATTCCTCCTCCGACTACACTTCGGAGCCAGAGACTATGGACGCGCTGATAGTAGAACCGACCACGCCTATCACCTCCTCTTCGGTTCCGACCACCTTGATTGTTCCTTCCATCGAGGGATCTAGGCACCGAAGCTCTCTCATCGGCTCCGAGGGGGAAGTGGCATTGGTCCTTTGTCTGACCCCACTCTCCCTTCCGGAGCTTTGGCGCAGGTGAGCTCTGCTCCCACATCGGCTTCAGAGCAGTCGCCCTCAACGTGGAGAAGGACTCCCATCTCTTCGGAGCCGGAGCTTTCTTTGCCTCTGGGTCATGACGCCTTTGAGGTAATGCTGAGTGTGCTGTCCCCTGAGGCAGCCCTACTATTAGCCCCATCGGCTCCTTCTGTTGTGGTGCCTGTGCCAACCTCTGCTTCTCCGGCCCAGAAGCATAGGGAACCCATGCCCCAGGACACCCCATTGGGTGATGCCTGTTCTTCAGAGGCCTCCCCTGATCACTCAGAGAAGCCTCCTCAGAAGAAGTGCAAGAGGACGCACCTAGACTCCCCTGAGTCTGTAACCTCAGATATAGACCTGGATGAATCGGAAGGGTCCCCCAAGTCCCCCTCTGAAGATGTTTCCTTTTCAGACATCCTTGAAATGCTTAGGCAGAGGGGTGGCTGGTCTTCCCTAGCCCCTACCGAGGACAAGTCTGTATACCTGGAGGCATTCTGTTCCCGACCCTCCACCTCCTGGGTCTTTCCACCTTTTGATCCACTCATGTCTGTAGTGGCTCGAAAGGCTTGGTCAGCTCTGGATTCTGTGGAACCTACTCCGAGGAGACCAAATAAGTTCATAACAGCCCCCCAGGACAAACCATTTCTCTTTAAAGGTGTGCCACTTGATGCCATGGTTGGTAGCAGCAGCCACCAAGAAAGAGTTAGCAGAAACTTTCTGTCCATCGCCCAAACACAGTCTAGGATGATGGACAGATATGGGAAGCGAATGTTTTCCTCAGCGACCTTCTCAATGAGGACCCTGAATTATCTCTCTCATTTCATACTTCAAAGGGATCTCCTAAAAGAGCTTGGAGATATCCTACAGCTGAGGGAGCATCAGCCAAAATAGCTTCCCAGCTTGCAACTCTTAATTCTATAGTCAACTCCTCCATGAGGCTGATTTCCTATGCAGCCGATGGAGCGAGCAGAGTCGCAGGTACAGGAGTGGCTCTCAGGAGACATGCTTGGCTGCGGCTGTGCCAATTTGCGGAACCCTTTCGGGCGTCCTGCACAAATACTCCCTTTGATGGCTCCTCACTTTTTGGGCCTCAGGTGAAAGACACGCTTACCAGGTGTGAGCAGGAAGGCAAGACGCACTCTGCTGTGGGAGTTTGTTTTTCCACTCCTAACAGACCTTATCCCAAAGGTCAGAAGGGTGGAAAGATGTAGTTTCGGAAGTCCCAGGGACCCTTGGCTGACACACGTGGTGATTTTTCCCCCCAAGGGCAGAGGGGGAAACAACAACAATGGCAGACGCCGCCCTCGTGACAGTGGGGGACCACAAAATCAGGGTGACAGACACTTTCTCTGCCAAACCCTTCCAGCATCCCTGATGGGTTGCCTGACTGCTCACCTCTGGAGGCAGTCGGGGGAAGACTTTCCCTGTACCCAAAAGCCTGGAAAATATAACAAGAGACAAATGGGTACTATCTATCCTATCTGGAGGTTACAAAATCCCCTTTCATCAATCCCCTCTAAAGTCAAAAAAGTCCATCCCAGATGTCCCACCCAATCTAAGGGGTCAAGCAGTTATTCAAGTTTCAAAACTGCTAGAAAGAGTCATGCACGAAGTCCCCGCAGACCAACTAGGATCCGGAACTTACTCAAGATTCTTTTTAGTACCAAAAAAGACAGGGGACTGGAGACCAATACTGGATCTCGGCAGATTGAACAAATCTGTACAAAAAGAAAAGTTCCGGATGGTAACACTGCAGTCCATTCTCCCCTTTCTGGGTCAGGACAACTGGATGTGCATAGATCTTTAGGTTGTGTACTACCATATCAAAATGAAAAGACACTCCAGGAGATTCCTTCACTTCCGGGTAGGGGCCAGTCATTATCAGTTCATAGCTCTGCCCTTTGGTCTCACCACAGCCCCCAGGATGTTCAAATGCATGGCAGTAGTCACTGCTCACCTGAGACGTCAAGGATTCCAGGTGTTTCCCTATCTTGACGACTGGCTCTTAACTGCTACCACCAGGCGTCAACTCTTAGAGGCACAGGATTATGTAATATCAACCTGCACCCAACTAGGTATTACAGTAAATTTCTAAAAATCTGCCGCCTTGTCCTGTCAGTCTGTTTACATATGTATAGGAGCAGAAATAAACACAAATTTGATGTTTGCAAGGTTACCTCAGGAAAGAGTTTTCTCTCTTCGCCAATAAGCGTAATTTCTAGTGCAGAGCAGAAAGGTCCAAGTCGGGCATGTCCTGCAAGTTCTAGGCTCCATGGCAGCTGCCATTCTTCTTGTACCATTAGCACGTTACCACATGAGAGTCCTTCAGTGGCTTCTCTTCACGCAATGGTCCTTCCAGGAACTACCCATGTCTCACATGATCCTGATTACAGAAACATGCAAAAAACACCTCTCTTGGTGGATGGTCTCTCCACTGGTGACTCAGGGCAGACCTTTCATTCAACCCCCTCCGGTAGCCACAATGACCACAGACGCCTCCCTGATGGGGTGGGGGGCATTATCTAGGCAGGACAGTCCAAGGCATGTGGCAACCTCACGAGTACCATCTGCATATCAGTGTCCTAGAGATGAGAGCGGTGCTGCTAGCGTTGCAAGCTCTTCAAGACTCTCTTCCTTCCGGGACTATTGTGTCCCAAACAGACATGTCAGTTGTGTGGTACATCAACGAGCAGGGCGGGACCAAGTCCTGTCCCATGTATCGAGAAGCTCTCAGGCTATGGCAATGGGCGATTTCCTCCCAACGTTTTCTGACAGCAACACACATCCCTGGGAAATCCAACGTAATAGCGGACAGGCTCAGCAGGGCTGTCCTCATGCCTCACGAGTGGTCTCTGAATCAGGAAGTTGCAGACCTTATCTTCCGCAAATGGGGCCAGCCTTGCTGCGATTTATTTTCCACCCCCCTCAACAACAAATGCAGCAGCTACTTCTCCCTGCTTCCTCCGCCAGGTCACACTCCCAGGGACGCTCTAGTCCACGATTGGCCTCAGGGACTCATTTATGCATTTCCCCCTTTTCCTCTAATTCCAAGACTCGTACAGAAAGCAAAATCGTTGGGTTGCAAAATGATCCTCATTGCCTCCTATTGGCCTCGACAGATATGGTTTCCGTTCCTGCACCTTCACTTTCTAGACCAGCCTTGGATTCTGGACCCAGTGCCAGATCTGTTGATTCATCAGTCAGGTGGGTTACACCAATCCCTTCAGACTCTCAAGCTCACAGCTTGGTTTCTCCACTTTCTACCTTAGCCAGGCTTCCAAGTATCTCCTCAGCACTTTGTGACATTGTAGTGTCCTCCCGTAAGTCAACTACGAGAAAGACTTATGCTAGCAAATGGAAAAGATTTTCTTACTAGGCAGAATCTAGAAACTTAGACCCCTTTTCAGCCCCAGTCCATCAAATTGTAGAATTTCTCGCAGAGGTTTTCCAGTCAGGTGCGGCTGCTGCTGTCATCAGGGTACAACTGGTAGCCATATCTAATTTTCATATTGGAATTCTTAATTCTAGCATAATGTCTCATAAGCTCTGCAAAGCCTTCATGAGAGGAACATCTCTTCTTAGACCCCCAGATAGGGATCCACCTCCTCCTTGGGATCTCAATTTAGTTTTGACTTCTTTGATCCTGCCTCCATTTGAACCAGCAGCTTCATGTCCCTTAAAATTTCTTTCTTGGAAAACACTTTTCCTGGTTGCTGTTACCTCAGCTAGACGTGTTTCAGAACTCCAAGCACTCTGTGTTTGTCCTCCATATAAGGTGTTTCACAAAGATAGTTTCTCTGAGAACCAACCCATCCTTCATAACAAGTCTGTTCAGAAAACAACTTAAATCAATCCATCCATCTATCTCCCCATCTTCTTTCCCAATTATAGCAACAAGACATAATACAGTCTTCACCAACTGGATGTACACAGACAATTTCATTTTTATCTCAATAGGACCAAAGAAATAAAGTCAGACCAATTATTTCTCTACTATGCTCACAATAAGCAAGGCCTTCCAGTTTCTAAGGTGACCTTATCCAAATGGTTATCTGACACCATTGCCTTTATTTATCAGTTAAGGCATAAACATCTACCAGCAAAACCGAAAGGTCATTCTACTAGAGCATTAGCCACGTCTGTAGCCTTTCAGTCTAAATTGCCCATAGACTCAATTTGTGCAGCTGCCACTTGGGCAAACCCTCATACATTTCTCTCTCATTACAGAGTGGATGTGGTTTCCGGGAGCAGGGCTTCCTTTGGTTCCACTGTTCTGAAGAGTCTGTTCCAATGAGCTACCCGGGGTCTTTAGGTGCTAGGGACCCTAGGGAGTGAAGAACTCTGAGGCTTTTGAGGATAGACTTTCAGCTTATGCTTTCCTTTGCAGTGCAGATAAGTTCCCTTTGGGGAAGGGGGGGGGGCTTGCATTTTCTTAATTTTGATTTATTTAACATTTGTTTACCAAGAAAGTCCGACTGGGACAAAGCCCATTTTCAGCAGAGGCCCAGGGAGAAATGCTCCAGATGCATGTATTTGGCATGTGGGAAGAAACCAGAGCACCCAGATGAAACCCATGCGAATGCAGGGAGGACATGCAGACTCCACACAGAAGGCACCCTAGCTGAGAATTGAACTGGAGAACCTCTTGTGTGAGGCAACAACTGTAACCACTGCACCACTTTACTTCTGGAAAGATATTTTAAAGCTAAGAGTGTTGGCGTTTCAATGGACTGTAACAGAGTCCTTGTTTTTTTCTATCAGTTAAGTGGTGTAAAATAACTAAAAACATTTTTTTCTGTGGAGAAATTGTTTATTTTACTTTTGTGTGGCTTGCATAGTTTTGCTGTGTTTTTCTGTTAATAAAAACTAACTTTTGTGGACTGGTAGTGTTTACTGGCATTTGCTGCTGGTCTTTCCCATTAAAGAATCATTTTCAACTTAACCATGGAACAGACTAGTTCCACTCTGTTCTTCCAGCCACAAAAAGAAAAAAAATTAAACAGCCTTGGCCGCCACAGCAGGCTAGCAGTTTGCCTTAGCTGCAGGTGTGTGACTCTGCTGTGGCCATTGGTTTTACCTCAGACCACTAATCTTTTACACAAAATCCCTCTGGTGTAGCACCTACAGCCGCTATGGGCTGGAGGTTAGCTGTGTCATCTGCAGCTGTTGGGGTCCACCCGGTGGGCAAGCCAATCTCGTCTGTCCTGGGAGAGATAATGGGGAAGATTTTGCTGTTGTCAGAATGCTGTGGCCATCCTTGAGAAAGCTGCTGCTCCTGTTAGCAACACAGTCGGCACCATTTTTCATGTCATACCTGGGAAAGCTGCTACTGCTATTAGCAACACAGTCGGCCCTATTTATCCTGTCAAAAAGAAACCGAAAACCAAGTGCTTATCTACTCCTCTCCTTTTTTTGGATAGGAGTAGTTTTTACTGGGTCTGGCTTTGGGTTTATTCAGGCCTTTGATCCTTGGTGTAGTCTCTTCCTGAAGAGGTTAAAGATTCTGATTCTGAATAGGAAGATGCAGTGATGGATAAAAAAATATTTCCTCAAGATTTTTGATTGATACTCTGAGGAGAGATCATTTTCTGATTGTTCAATGGGGGCTCTTTCTCTTGAGACTTTTGCTAGAATGTGCGAGTGATTTCAGTGGGAGAACGCTGAGGTTTCTCAGGCCTTCAGAAAATACTGTTAGTTGTTACAGAAGGGTTTTCCAGAACCTACATCCATTCCTCCTGTTCTGTCTGCTTTAGAGGATATGTGCATTACTGCCTGCAGCTTACCTGGTATCTACCTTTTTACGGGCAGATGGCATGCTAAGATGTGTAAAGTTCCTCAGTCTTATAAGTTTTTATACACCATTCTCAAGACTGACCCAGCAGCTGTAGCTTTAGTTGATCCCACCACTGCTAAACATGTTAATTCCAATCCTATGCTTTCTGATAAGGATGGGAACATTGTTGATAGGTATGGGAAAATGTATACTTTTGCAAGTTTGATATTCAGAATTTTGAATTGTCAAGCTCATATGTTTATTCTAACAAAGCATTCCTCATACTTGCACAGTTGGGAGGACAAATGTGTTTTAAATAATTTAGTTTCTTCTATTGCACAGGTCACCACTCGTTAACCGTGTGTATGTTTGTGCGACTCTGATACTACTGCCAGAACTATGGCAACCTGTACTGTTTTTACGAGGTTTCTGTAGCTGCATTATCAGAACCTCACAGATGAAAAAATGAGATTTTTAATTTGCCCTTGGATAGAATAGAGTTAGTGTTTGATCCCTTTGCTGCAAAGGGGATCAAAAAGTATTATGAAAGAAGCAAGGGCAAGCTGATTCAGGGGAATCCCTAAGATTTTTCATCCCTACTTTTTCAAATTTTCCAATTGATTTTCTATCTCCTCACATTTTGACAAAAGCAGACCAAGCAGTCTCAGCAGAATACAGGTAAAGAGATTTTTAAGAAATGGCAAGGGGGGTCCAAAGAGAAATTACAACCTCCCAAAACTGAGGAGAATCCAAGAAGTCTGACTATTTATTTTAAGAGACCTCATAACCCCCTCCAACTCTGACCCCTTTTTTTCTTCCAGAAAGTCTGAATCTCAATTTTTCTCTTTGGCAACACATAGATACAGACAAATGGATTCTGAAAAATCCTTCAAGGTTACATATGACAGTTGGATGAAATTCCTCAATTTCAGGAGGTCATTCCTCATCCTTCAGATCAGGCTGTGTTTCCACAAGTTCTTCATTACTTGTTATCTTAGAGTGGTAGAACCAGTTCCGCCTTTCCAGGCAGGGAAGGGCTTTTATTCAAGGAAATTCCTAGTGTCAAAGGAAAATGCTCTGAGACAAGTTCTGGATCTTTCCTTCCTAAAATGGTTTGTGATGGTGCCTAAATTACAAATGTCACTTCACAACCCATTACCTCCTCTTTCTCTTTCAAGTTTCCTGGCAACACTAGATTCTAACTATGCTTAACATCACATCCCTCTTCATCCAGACTTCAGATGTTTCTTAAGGTTTTCTGTGTCCGGATGCCCACTACATCTGTCAGGATTTGACCCTTTACCCTGAACCTGGGTGACTTGAACTGTCCAACCACAGATTGGAAGAACTACTAATGCCAAAATACAAATACCCATAGATTCCTTGATTTCATCAGTGCAAATGTCCAGGACCATCTGGGTTACACCCCTACAAGAGGTGAAAATATCTTGGACTTGATATTGACCAACATGAGTACCTTCATAAGGTCGCAAATGAAATGTGACTTGTCAAATATCAGACTCAAAACTTCAGAAACTGCACTTTTGTATGCTTAAAACAGCGAAAGTGCTACACGACAAATTCGACAATCCGGAAATGTCAATTGTGTTTGAAACACCTGACATTTCCAGATGCCTCCAAACACTGTTATGCAGGGGGGCAAGCCCCCTGCATCCCCTATGCGGCGGTCTGTGCCCCCCACACTCCGTGCCTGTTTAATATACTAACACTGCGAGATTGCACTACAGTGAGGGAAGGGGTACATGTCCTAATCCCCAATGTAGTGCAATCTGCTCTCGGAATGCTGAATTCACATGAACGAATGCACAATGGCATTTGCTTATTTGAATTCAGTTCTTTTTCTTGACATTTAGAAAGCTTGCCATTGTACTTTTGCACTTTAGAGCATTGCAAAAAGTGATTGCAGCCTTTTGAAGGTAAACGGAGTATCCACTGCAGTATCCTTACAGTGTCATCCTCCCCGGTAAGATCTGACCACAAAGTGGTTAGTTTTGAAGTCGCCATCTCCCCTGACCACCCCCTAGATAGGGTCAAACAAAAAACTTCCTGAAAGCTGATTACAATCTCCTGAGGGAAGGTATCAACAGCTTCACAGCTCCCTCCCCCTCCATAGGAACTGGCACATATGCCCAAACCTACACCAAAGTACTATACACAAGCACTTGTACAGCTGCATGAAATCAGGAATACTGACAGGACAAAACCGTCTTCCTCAAGGAAGAGTAAACCTGTCTGGTGGACGTCTGCAATAAATAAACTCTATGATAAAAGGAAAAAACTTCTGTCCAGGACCAAGAAGGAGCAGGTGCCTAACTGGAAGCAATTTCTCCTTAGTCCGAACAAGCAAATAAGAGCACTAGTAAAATCATCTAAAGCAAACGAGTCCAAACTGGCCACATCTTCTAAAGACAATCATAAGGCTTTCTTCGCATATGCTGCAAACTCAAGGGAAGCACCCAAATCTGCCCAGAACTGGTGGTCAAGGACGCCACATCCACAAATGCCATAGATATAGCCAACCTGCTGGCAGGTTCAGTGAAAACTTCACCCCTCTTTCCCCCTATCAGTAAATCAGGACATCCCCAGAACCTGCCCCCCTCCCCTCATCAGTAAATCAGGACATCCCCAGCACCTGCCCCGTCAGTAAATCAGGACATCCCCAGCACCTGCCCCCCCTCCCCTCATCTCTAAGGGAGCAAGTCATCACTGCCCTCTCAAAGGCAAAAAATGTACAGCCTCCATGGGACTAGATAACATCCCAGGCTGCATCCTACATGAACTCAAACTGGAACTTGCAGCACCATTAGGCGCCCTATTCAACCAAAGCCTGTGTACTGGCTTCATCCCAGCCGAGTGGAGAACAGCTACTGTCATCCCTTTGCACAAAGGTGGAGCGTCCTCTGATCCAGGAAATTATAGACCCATCAGCCTAACTAGCGTGATATGCAAGGCCATGGAGCAGATTGTCATGGACCTCATTAACAAGGACCTTGGCAGCCTCTAAACACTTGATCCCACATAGTTTGGATTCATCAAGGGGAGGTCATGCCTGTTAAATTTGGTCATCTTCTTTGAGACAGTCACCAGAGCCATGAACGCGGGGAAGTTTGTGCACACCACCTACCTTGACCTAGCTAAAGTCTTCAATACTATTCCCCACTTGGGTATAATAGATAAACTCTCTCAAATAGGTGTCAATCCATATGTTACTAGAGGAGTAGCAAACTGGCTCAGTGGTAGAACCCACCTTGTCAAAATAGTGGAAGCCACCTCAAGCATTCGACCCATAACGAGTGGTGTACCCCAGGGATCGGTCTTTGGTCCCTTGTTTGGGATATACTTTTCTGGGGTGCAGGCCAAAACCAGTGGGCTGTGGCTGACCAAGTTTGTTGATGACTGTCAGCTGGGTGCTGTCATCTGTTCCCCTAGTGATGTGGACGTCCCCCAAGAGGGTCTCACCCAAACATATGATTAGTGCCAGAAACATGGCCTCAAATTGAATGCCAAAATAAGTATCACCCCCCCCCCCCCTTGCGGAGCGTGATGGCCCCACAAATTATCACATTAATAACAAGGTCCTAAGCATGCAATCAGTCATGAGGGACTTGGGCATCGAGGTCGATAGCAAACTGACGTTTAATCACCATATTGCCTCTGTTGCACGGAAAGCATTTTTACATGCCTCACCTCATAAGTAAGGGCATCTCATCCAGGGACAAAGGTGGTCATAACATCTCTGTATTCTTCCCTTATAAGACCTAATGTTAAGTTGTCTATCTCGCCTTCATTCTTGCTGGATGGGTTCGGAGCCGACCTCGGCTCCGACTCGGCCACTCTAAAAGCTCGAGAGTTGGTTCCACCGGCTCGAGGCTCCCCTTATATCCCACAATGCTAGGCGTGAGTTACCTTAGATCTCGTTTGCCGCTACAGCGATCGAGGTGTGTTTTCTACCGGCTCCAGGTTAGTGAAAGTTTAGACTAGTTTAAATTCTTTAAACTTAGGCTAGTTAGTGTAAATTTCTTTACCACTTAGTGTAGTGGACTTGTTTATCCCCTTTTTATCTTTCCAGTCCCCTCCTTTTATAAAGAACACTAGTTCTTCCCTAAGGCCTTCGGGCCCTTCCTTCCCTTTCCTTAGAGTGTGTATGTGTTTTACTTAGGGAATTTTATTAACTTACCTTTAGTTTTAAATAATTCCCTTTTAAACCTATCAGTGTAATCTGTGTGTGTGTTTTTTGTGTGTGATTACACTTAGGGTTCCTTGAGTATGTCCAAGGATACAAAGGTCTCAGGCTTCAAGAAGTGTGACTCGTGCTGTTAGAAAATGTCTCTGACAGACTGTCACACTTCTTGTGTGTACTGCCTGGGACCTTTACACCTGCAGGACTCTTGTGCTGTATGTCATGGCTTCAGCCCTAGAGTCCTGCAGGAGAGAAAAAATAAGCTCATTTTGAGGGGCTTAATTAAGCCTGAAGGTTCCCTTCCTGTGTCTTCAGGGAAACCTTCTAAGGCTTCTAGGACCTCGGCTCCAGCTTCAGAGTCGAGGCCTAAGGCTTTGAAGCCTACTGCTTCATCGGCTCCGGCTGGAGCCGATGAGTCTCTGACTACTGTTTCAGTGGTTTCCTCGGCTCCGGCCGGAGCCGAGGTATTAGAGAGTCATGGGTCGGCTCCGATCATACCGTCTGAGCCGACATCTAGAAAGAGATCGAGGTCACCGTCCCTTGGCTCCGTTCATTCGGCTCCAGTGTCTCCCCTGCTGTCTGAACGGAGCCATAGATCTCACTCCTCCAGGTCATCGAGGCTATCAGATCACGACCTCCAGAGGGTAGTGAGTAGACTTTTGAAGTCCGAGGCACTGGCCCAAATGCTCCAGAGTCCGACTCATCAGTCGATGCCTCAGCTTGTTCCAATTAATATTCCTCCTCCGACTCCTTTGAGCTCGGAGCCGGGGCGTCTCGGAACCAAGACTGTGGTGGCGTCGGAGCCGATACATTTGTCTTCGGCTCCGTCGTCGGCTCCGATTTCTTCCTTTGAAGAATCTCGGCGCGGGTTCCCTCGTCGGCTCCGAGGGGGTGAGTGGCATCGGACCCTTGTCCGACCCCCCTCTCCCTCTCGGTGCTTCGGCGCTGGTGTGTTCGGCTCCGACATCGGCCTCGGAGCCATCCCTGTCGGTGCCGAGGGAGGTTCTCAGCTTCTCGGCGCGGGGACCTCTGGCTCTGCCTGACGGGGGTGCATTCGAGGTCATGCGGAGTGTGTTGGAACCTCGTTTGACTCCACAGTCGGCTCCGTCCGCCCCTCCCACTTCTGTGCCTTTGGTTATGTCGACTCACTCCCTCATCCCAGACCGCAGAGAGCAAGCTCCTCAAGAATCCCCTGTTGGGATCTCCTCCTCTTCCGAGGCCTCTCCTGAATTGGCAGGGGAGCCCCCTAGGAAGAGAAAGTGTAAGAGGAAGCACTTAGACTCACCTGAGTCTGTCACCTCTGACACAGATTTAGAGGATTCGAGGGTTCCCCGTTCCCCTTCTGAAGATGTCTCTTTGCAGACATTCTAGAGATCCTGAAACAGAGGGAAATTGGCCAGCCCTTAACCCTTCGGAGGATGAATCTGTGTATCTTGAGGCGTTGGCTCTCGCCCTTCCACCTCCTGGGTGTCCCCCTTGATCCCCTCATGCAGGTGGTTGCAAAGAAGGCCTGGACGGCTCCTGATTCAGTGGACCCTACCCCCAGGAGACCCTCCAAATTTATAACAGCACCAACCGACAAGCAATTCCTCACAAAAGGTGTTTCTGTGGATGCTATGGTGGTAGCTGCTGCCACCAAGAAGGAACTAGCTGATCCTTCGGTGCCTGTCCATCCACCTAACAAGGAATCCAGGTCTATGGACAGGTACAGGAAGCGGATGTTCTCGTCAGCGACCTTTGCAATGCGTTCGCTGAACTACCTATGCCATTTTACTCGTCTTCAAAGGGACTTGATCAAGGAAGCGAGTGATATGTTGAAGGATCCTACAGCTGTGGGTTTTCAAGACAAGATGAACACTCAGCTGGCTACCCTGAACTCCATAGCTAACTCCTCCATGCGCCTCCTTTCTTATGCGGCTGATGGAGCGAGCATGGCCGCAGGGACAGGTGTGGCCTTACGCAGGCACGCCTGGATGCGGTTATGCAACTTTGCGGACCCCTTTAAAACGTCTTTCACTAATTCCCCGTTTGATGGAGCATCTCTTTTTGGTCCTCAAGTGAAAGAAACCTTGACTAGGTGCAAGACAGATGGCAAGACTCTTTCTGCCGTCGGAGTCTGTTTTTCTACTCCTTCTAGGCCTTACCCCAAAGGCCAGAAAAGTGGGAAAATGTGGTTCCGTAAACAATCTCAAGGGACTTCGCCTGACGCACAAAGTCGGTTCCCCGCCAGAGGCAGAGGGGGGAACAACAATGGTAGACGTCGCCCTAGAGGCAGGGGGGGTCCGCAGAACCAGGGCAATCGTGAAGTCTTCTCTGATAAGCCCTTTCAGCATCCCTGAGGTGTTGCCCAACTGCCTACCTTCAGAGGCAGTCGGGGGAAGATTGTCACTGTACCCAAAAGCCTGGCTATCCCTGACTCAAGACAAATGGGTACAGTCCATCATTTCGAGGTTATTCCATTCCCTTCTTTCGCATTCCAAACCAATCAAAAAATCCCTTCCAGATGTTCCACCCGCTCAAAGGGATCTTGCAGCTTTGGAAATTTCAAAGCTGCTTGCAAAAAGAGCAATTCAGCCAGTTCCAGCAGACCAGCAAGGATCCGGAATCTACTCCAGGTTCTTTTAGTTCCAAAGAAAACAGGGGACTGGAGACCAATTTTGGATCTCAGTATCTTGAACAAGTCAGTCAAGAAAACAAGATTTCGGATGGTCACGCTGCAGTCCATCCTTCCCCTTTTGGGAAAGGGAAGCTGGATGTGCTCTATAGATCTTCAGGATGCGTGCTATCACATAAAATGAAAAGACGCTCAGAAGATTCCTCCACTTCAGGCTGGGAACCAGTCATTTTCAATTCAGGGCCCTGCCCTTTGGTCTCACCACTGCCCCCCGGGTGTTTACCAAATGCATGGCAGTGGTAGCTTCTCACCTGAGACGACAAGGATTCCAGGTGTTTCCATATTTGGACGACTGGCTCCTCACAGCTCCCACCAAGCATCTTCTTCTAATGGCCAGGGACTACACCTTTCGCACTTGTCGAAATTTAGGCATGTCAATAAATTTCGAAAAGTCTGTTTTGTCGCCTTGTCGTACTATTACCTTCATAGGCAAATCTAGACACAGTCAACATGTCGGCAAGACTAACAGATCAGAGAATAACAGACATACACAAAATAGTCTCACTCCTCTTCAGCAGCAACAGAATCAAAGCCAGGCTAGTTCTGAAAGTGTTGGGGATTATGGCGGCTGCCATACCTCTGCTTCCATTAGCCAGATTCCACATGAGAATCCTTCAATGGATGCTCTTCACGCAATGGTCGTACCAGCAACTTCCAATGTCTCACACCATTATGATCACGCAATCATGCAGAAATCATCTTCTGTGGTGGATGTCTTCCCCTCAGCTCTTATTGGGAAGACCCTTTGTTCCTTCCTCCGGTTGCTACTCTGACAACGGACGCCTCCCTGATCGGGTGGGGGCATTATCAGGGCAGAACTGTCCAGGGCACATGGCAACCAGGCGAATGCCACTTGCACATAAATGTTCTAGAGATGAGAGCAGTGCTTTTAGCGTTGCAAGCCCTTCAAGACTCTCTTCCCTTGGGAACGATAGCAATCCAGACGGACAATATGTCTGTAGTGTGGTATATCAACAAACAAGGCGGAACCAGGTCCTACCCCCTGTGTCGAGAAGCACTCAGACTGTGGCAATGGGCGATTTCTTCTCAGCGTTTTCTGATAGCAACGCACATCCCCGGGAAGTCCAATCAAATCGCGGACAAGTTGAGCAGAGCTATCCTCATGCCTCACGAGTGGTCTCTGAAAGACTCTGTTGTGAGAGAAATTTTTCTCAAGTGGGGCCAGCCTTGCTGCGACCTTTTTGCTACTCCCCAAAACAGCAAGTGCAGAGATTTTTTCACTCTTTTCCCGTTACCAGGCCAACCCAGCAGAGACGCTCTAGTCCAGGTTTGGCCCCGGGGACTTCTGTATGCTTTTCCTCCCTTCCCACTAATCTCTCAAGTGATACAGACAGCTATCGCTCAGAAGGCTTCATTGATCCTCATTGCTCTGTACTGGCCTCGACAGGTTTGGTTCCCCTTTCTACATCAGTTTCTGTTGGAGCGACCTTGGCATCTGGACCTAGTTCCAGATCTTTTGATCCATCAGTCGGGTCAGTTTCATCGCTCCCTTCCCTCCCTGAACCTCACTGCTTGGTTCCTCCAATTCCAACCTTAGCCAGGCTTCCTCAAATATCTCACTCTGTTAGAGATATTTTGATAGCTTCCCATAAATCTTCCACTCGAAAGATTTATTTGAGTAAGTGGAAACGTTTCGCCTATTGGACTCAAGGAAGGGACATAGATCCTTTCACTGCTTCCATCCAAATGATCCTTGATTTCCTAGCTGAACTCTTCCATGCAGGTTCATCTCCTTCTACTCTTAAAGTTCAATTGGCAGCTATTTCTAACTTTCATGTGGGCATTTCAGATTCTGCCATCATGTCCCACAAGCTTTGCAAAGCCTTTTTGAAAGGAGTTTTTCTACTCAGACCTCTGGTAAGAAATCCTCCTCCTCCTTGGGACCTAAATTTAGTTCTCAGTTGTTTAATTCTCTCTCCTTTCGAACCTGCAGCTTCCTGTTCTTTAAAGTTACTATCATGGAAGACTCTCTTTCTAGTAGCTATTACTTCAGCTAGAAGAGTTTCAGAACTTCATGCACTCAGCTGCCGACCTCCTTATCTGTTGTTCCATAAGGACAGAGTATCTTTACGAACCAATCCGTCCTTCTTACCAAAAATAGCCTCCTCGGCTAACCTAAATCAAAGCATTGACCTCCCGGTGTTTTTTCCAGAATATTCTAACAGATCTGAACAAAGATTGCATTGGCTAGATGTTCATCGTCAGTTAAGGTACTATTTGGATAGAACAAAACAATTCAGAAAATCTGACCAGCTGTTCGTCTCTTATGCAGAAGGCAGAAAGGGACTTTCAGTTTCAAAGGTATCATTATCCAGATGGCTAACATCTCTGATCTCCTTGTTTATGAAATTAGACACCAAAAGCTGCCTAGCAAACCTAAAGCCCATTCTACCAGAGCTTTGGCTACTTCTATAGCTTTCCAAGATAGACTGCCTATTGACACCATTTGTGCAGCGGCTACTTGGGCTACTCCTCACACTTTCATTTCTCATTATAAGCTGGATTTAGCCTCTAGACATAGAGCTAACTTTGGTTCCACTGTTCTCAAGAGTCTGTTCCGTTAGGCCACCGGGATAAGGTGCTAGGGACGGTCCCATCCACCAAGAATGAAGGAGATAGACAACTTAACATATAGAAGTTATGTTCTTACCATAACATTCCATGTTAGTTGTCTTCTTCTCGCTTCTTCTTAAGGCCCACCCTCCTTCCCCTGGCCTGGACAGACCTAGAGGAGTTTTGATTGTGACCTCTCTTTCTACCACCTCTGTACTTTAGGTATATGCTCTGCTGTGCATATTTCCTGGATCAGGATGTAGGTCACCCTTCTCTTCTCCCTTGTTTATAGAGGTGGACTTTGTTACTAGTTATTCTATTACTATTATAGGCTGGGCCTAGCTTACAAACGAGATCTGAGGTAACTCACGCCTAGCATTGTGGGATATAAGGGGAGCCTCGAGCCGGTGGAACCAACTCTCGAGCTTTTACGAGTGGCCGAGTCGGAGCCGAGGTCGGCTCCGAACCCATCCAGCAAGAAGAAGGCGAGAAGAAGACAACTAACATGGAACGTTATGGTAAGAACATAACTTCTATTTATTGAGTACAAATGCCCTTGTCAGCATGTACCTCACAAAACACGTGCAGCAGATAGAGACCACTGAGGCTTCTCACCAGGAGAATTCAGGACCTCAAACATCTACCCTACGGAGACGGGCTAAAGGCCCAGTCACTCTGTTAGGTCTCCTACAGACTTCTCAGAGGTGACCTCTGTCTGGCATACAAAGCCATCTCAAACCCCGCCTTCATGGGACTGCTGCATAACCATAAGTCTGACTGTACTCGTGTAACCCACATGCGCGGCCTTAACCTGGTCTGTGACATCAATAGGACTTGGTGGGACAGATTTGTGTCCGAGACTCCTCCTTCTGTGGAATAGACTCCTGCGTCACGTCAAGCAGAGTACCTCATTATTGCTTTTTAAGTGCAACCTGGATAACCGGATAGGGAACAGAAAATACACCCCTGGGATTCCAATGCGTCTCCCTGCTAGACAGGGATATTGGGTGCTGATGTGTCGGAACATGGGCTAAAGTCTTGGATAGCCTTGTAAAGCCTATCATAACCAGTTCTCTGCCTTACCCTTTGGTCTATCCACTGCACCAAGAGTGTTCACGAAATGTCTACCACCAGTTATAACACATTGCAGGCTACAGGGTCTCCACATTTTTACGCATTTAGATGACCTGCTTATCTTTGCAGAGTCATTTGAAAGTGTCAGGAATCTCTCTCGAGTGAGAGATCTCTTGCACAAACTGAGATTCAAAGAGAACTTTCAAAAGTCTTTCTTGACTCCTGCACACAGGATTGTGTTCCTGGGATGTCTGCTAGACACACCAGTTCTCAAACAGCTTTTCTTCCACAGGAAAAATAGATCTTTAAATCTGTTTCTAAGGTTTTCCACTTGGAATTTTGGTTACTGTGAGTGAATACCTCAGGATTTTGAATCTCATGGCATCTATAATTCTTATCATACCTCTGGCAATACTCCACACGAGGAAGATACAGTGGTATGTGAAATCTCTTTGGTCCCAGGATCAGCACCCTTTATCTTTTCAAATCCTACTGCTCGGGTTTATCATAAGAGAAATCTTTTTGAGACTACAGATATCTTAAATCTAGGTCTCTCCTTCTCCCTCCCTGCTCCAAAGCAATCAGTCCCCACAGATGCTTTGGAGCTTGCTTGTGGAACAGATTCAAAAGGGATAAAAGTGAAGGTGTGAGACACCAGGACATATTCAAGCGCACACATATCAAGGAGTTGCACGCCCTGATCAAGGGAGTGAACTCAACCACCTTTGGTCCCTGGGACCACTTAGTGATAGCAGATAGCACCATCTTGTGGTGCATCAGCAAGCAAGAGGAAACCAGGTCATATCCTCTTTGCAAACAAGCCATAGTAACTTGGAATATAGCTTCACAGCACAATCTCACTCTGCATGCATCTCATATTCTGTCTGAACAAAACTGTTGCAGACAACATGGTTAGGACCAGAGCAGACACTCGCAAATGGAAGCTAAATCAGTGGGGTCTTCAAAGATCCAGTATGAGTTCAAATAGACCTCTCTGTCTCTTCTCTGAGCAATCAAGTGGCAAGATTCTGTTCTGGGAGTCCATGCAAGAAGGCCTAGAAGATAGATGCTTTTTTATTTTCCTTGGAGTGGAATGTTCTTGTATGCTTTTCCACCCTTTCGACTAATATCCAGGGTACATCTGAAGATTCAGAAGGAATTCCCAAGATCTTTATGGTAACTCCCTTCTAGTCCAAGCAACTGTTTCTCCCTCCTTTTGGAAATGGCCAGGGGCAGTTACCATAAGCTTCCTCACAGACTGGATCTACTCGCTGAAGCACAGGAGTGTTTCATACACCCAGACACCAGTCATTTTCAATTGACTGCCTTTATAGGATCCTAATTCCTTTTAGGCAGCTGTTTACTGAGGATGTGCAGTAGGCACTAATGGAGGCAAGAAAGCTTGCTACTAGAAAGCCATATATTAACAAGTGGAAAAGGTTTTGTAGTTGGTGCCAATAAATTAATCAGCACCCATTCAAGACTAGATGTTTTCTCGTTTTACAATACTTGTGTGAGCTACTATCCTATGGCCTTTCCGACTTCTCTGTCAGGGTTCATTTATCGGCCATTTCAGCATGTTTGCCCATGGATCCTCCTCTTTCAATGCACTCTCATGTTAAAAAGTTTTTGAAAGGGGTTTTGCATAAGAGGTTTCCAAGAAAACTGGTGGCCCTACTTGGGATGTTAATTTTGTCATGGAGAAGCTAACACTTGCTCAATTTGAGCCAGCTAAACTGGCTGACATTAATTCTTAATATGGGAAAACATTTTTACTGATTGCTCTGACCTCTGCAAGAAGGGTATCTGAGAACCATATCGCTTATGGTGAGTAAACCATGTCTCATTTTCCATAGGGACGGGGTTTCTTTGAGAACTAATCTTTTTCTGCTCAAAGTGGTATCGGAGTTCATTTTAAGCCAAATTATTCATCTCCCCATTTTTTTCTGAACCTAAAAATGAAGGAGAAAGTATTTTCTATACCTTGGATTTAAACAGGCAACTCTGGTACTGTCTTTCATCTCTATTCGTATCAGTTCATTTCTTGTGAAAGTAAGAAGGGACAACCTGTGTCAAAACAGACTATTTCCAAATGGTTGCCTAAGGCTATTACATTTTGTTACAATTACCATAGCAAAACTATTCCGGGTGGCGTCAAGGACCCCTCTGCTAGGGCTTTGGCTTCATATATGGCTTTTGGAAAGAGCTGGATTCTAGACTTTTACTAGAAGCAGCTACTCTGTCCTCTGTACGTACTTTTACAAAGCACTTTAAGCTTGATTCCTTCCCTAGAACCAGATCAAGCTTTGCTAGGACCATTCTCGAGGGCCTCCTGGACTCTTCTCCTTCTACCTCCCAGATGTAGTTATTTAGGGTAATCTAGCTATATGATGAAGATAGTACAGTGTTATAAGTTGAGCTTACCATGAAAGTAGATGTTCGAATGATCACTGCTGCAGGACTTGCTCCCTCCATCTCCCTTGTTTTTTTTTTATGCCAGGGTGTGGGCTGCAGGAGTCACTCCCTCCATATCCCTTGTTTTTTTATGCCAGGGTGTGGGCTGCAGGAGTTGCTCCCTCCATCTCCCTTGTTTTTTTATGCCAGGGTGTGGGTTGCAGGAGTTGCTCCCTCCATCTCCCTTGTTTTTTTTTATGCCAGGGTGTGGATTTTTTTTTGTTTGTTTCTAGCATTATCCTTTCAGGGCTCAGCCTTTCTGTCTGCTGGCAGGAAAGCTCTGAAGGGCTTTGCACCCAGACTTATCTTTTAGGTAGCTCAAGCTGCCTGACTGGGCTCACAGAAGGTGACCTGAAGCTATGGAATCTGGCTGGCTGTTGTATCCATTGCAGGATATAATCTGTGTATCATATGCTACTGCAGCAGTGGTCATTCAAACATCTCCTGTTGGTTTAAGTTTTACTTAAACAACTGTATTTTCTCCCTTTTAATGGAATTGGCCAAGGGGAATTACCACAAGCATTCTCATGCTCTGTATCTGTTCCCACAGTGTCAGGGATGTCTGGTGCGCCCCAGGTTAGAACATTTGCAACGGACAACCTGGTTGCTTCCACCTGATACCGTTTAGGCACTTGTTTCTTGAAGGTGTGCAGCAGGTATTGAAGGAGGCAAGAAAACCTGCAAGTAGAAAATGTGTGTATAAGTAGAAGACTTGTTCTAGGTGGTGCCAAACCCATCACTGAGAACCTGGTGTGGAGTATGCTGGTATGGTTTTGAAATATTTGTGAGAGCTGCCCAACAGGCTTATCTTGTGCATCTATCTAGGTGCATCTTGTGGCCATCTCAGAGGTTGTATACCAATGGGTCCCCTCTGTAGCCTCTTGTAGTCAGATAGCTTATGAAAGTAGTACTGCACTTTTGTACCTTTTCGAAAGCAAATTTCTCCTCTTTAGAATTGGAACTTTGTTCTTGAAAAGCTGACTTTATCTTCTTTGAACCTTTCAGGCTGATTTGAAGTTCATCACTTGGAGAACTGTTTTGCTTATTGCTCTGATATCTGCAAAGCAAGTCTCTGAGCTCCAAGCTCTTATGGTGGGCCAGCGTTTTCATTTTCCACAGGACATGGTTCTTTATGTACTGGTCCTTTTTTTATGTTAAAAGGTTTCCGAATTTATGCTAAATCTAGCCATCAATCTCCCAGTTTTCTTTCTGGAACCTAAAAACAAGGGAAAAAATTCTACATACCTTGGATGCGCACAGGCAGCGAGGGTAGTGCCTTGACTGCACAAAACCCTTTAGGAGTGCTGAATAGCCGTTCGCTTCTTATACGGGGATTAAAAAAGGTCAAATTGTGTCTAAGCAAAGTATTGCATGGTTGTCCCTCTAATTTTTTTGTTAGTCTCATTTTAAATATGTTCAGGCAAGGTTAAGGCACATTCCACCATAGCCTTATCCTCTTTGGTTGCATATTGAAAATGACTGCACTGTAGAAGCAGTGTGGAGATGGCAAACCTGCTCCTTTGTTCATACCTGTATAAAGTACTACAAACCGGATTATTTCTCAAGTTTCAGAGCAGCTTTGCGAGGACCATTCTCCCGAGGCTCCTGGATCCTTATCCTCTGCTCTCCCAGGCAGGATAAGCTTTGGGAATCTACCCATATGCCACCGAGGCAGTGTGAATGCTGAATCTAGTACATCTGTGCAAGTCCTACCTCTCTGTTAACAGTAGACATTCAAATTTTAAACTGCCTCAGTGACAGCACCCATCCCCCATCCCCCTTATTTTAGTTAGTGTATCCAGCCTTGTTGTTTTGTTGGCTTTGGTCATTTGTGTTGGTGTTTTTTTCCCTGCAAATTGGTTAGTTTCAGGCAATTCTTGCTTCTGGTTATTTCTACTTAGCAGTAAAGGCTTGAGCAACTGACTATGCCAGGGGTTAGGCTCCACCTGATGGGATGGACTTAGCCAGTCCCCTGTCACAGGGAGTCTGAGCCCTGCAGAACTGGCAGTGTGGGGTTGTTTAAGCACAACTCTTATGCCACCGAGGCAGCTTGAAACTCAAACATCTACCGTTACAGGTAAGTAGGATTTGCACAACCGTATTATATCCTGCAGTGCAGGAAGCCCACAGCTGGCCAGTTTCTGATCTTGAAGGCCTTTTGCACTGTAGTCTTCCTGGATCCTCCTCCAATAATTTGCATCCTCCATTAAAAGTCTTGGAACACCACTGAGAAGAGCAAACATCCAGACCTTTCTGTTGAATGTTTTATATAGAGGGCTTGGATGAAAGAGGGTATTCTTGCTCTGCCCTTTCCTGAACTCTGTATTTGGGGGAGTACCTACCACTCATGCAGCGGTATGTAGGATGGCCAACCAAATTCCATTTTTCCTGCTTTGAGCCGACTGCAGAAGATGTGAAAGTTATTCTCTCAGCCATGTCTGTGTGGCTCACCTTGGTGGACATAATTAAAATTACTGTCAGCATTATGTGGGAGAACACAGATACAGTGCCCCCCCCCACACACATACACACATCAAAGAAGGCATGCAGTGTGTTCTGGCCCTCGGTGGGGTTATTTTGGTTTCTAGGTAGAGATCTCAAATTCATACCTTGATGCTCAAACCTGCTATGAAGAAGGCCCAGTTTTTCATCTTCAAAGTGCACACGCCCCCTAAGTGATCAAATGCTGTAATAATTAGTGCATTAATTGTCATGTACAACAAAGCAGATATGAATTTAAAACTACTGGGATGGGCATAGAAGGGTCGAGAGACACAGGGTAAAAACAAATGCTAATTGACTCGCACTTTAAACATAGTGCATTGAACCTTTGGAACATGTACTGAATGGATCCTGGAGTGTGAGTGTGGGCTGCTTATGTTCCTTCCCATCGGATGTATTCCGTGCATATGGGGGGGGGGGGTGCAACTACTGTAGGGCACCTTTACTTAATATTCACTGGAGATTCATTTACCTTCACAGATTTCCCAATGGAACAAACTTGCCACCATCTTAAGTCATTTAACAGGGAAAAAATTTTACATGCACAAAATGCTTCAAAGGCAAACCACTAAATCAAAAACAAAAATCCAAAACCAGCAATACACCTCCCAGCTTACATTGCATGTGCTGCTGATAGAGGACTCTTCAGTGGTCATCAGTTCTTCAGACGGCACGCTCATTTCTGTGGCTTACTCCTGATGTAGTACCTTTCACCGCCTTGGACCAGGAGTTAGCCACATCCTCTGTGGTTGGTAGTGTCCAGTCTAAGCAAGGGAGAACCACCTTCTTTGGATTTAGGTGTTTTTCTAGGCTCTTCTACTTGAAATGAATGGGGAAAGAATCCTATTGCCCAGAATGAAGTGCCGTCTGTCTCCTTCCATGGATTTCCCTAGAAAAAAGAAACAAAAGGTTAGACATTGCTCATACAAAGACATTTTGTGTTTTGAAGGATGTTATACTTTAGCCAGGAGTTTATTGCAGGCTTTCTATCCTGGAGAGCAGAAATTCATACCAGAAGACTTGGTCAGTTTATTCCTGATCAACATTTCTGAGGACTCTGACATAGGACTTTTATATGTCTGAATCTCAAGTCCAGTACTCTGCTTCAGGGGAAAGTTTGTCCTCTCCATTAGAGACATTTCTTTCTTTTTGTAGGTTAGTGCCATGATTAAAAATGTTTTTGTGGATACAAGTGGATGCTACCCTTAAACTGAGGCGATATGGTATTATACAGGGGGACTTGCCTCATGCCTACTAACCCCCTTCCCCTGTGGACAAGAAGAGTAAGGCATTAGATTTCATAAGTTTGTTTCTTCCAGTTTATTCTATCAGGTGTTGACAGCTTGCAAGATTGTTCTGCACTTCCTGAAGGTAGGTGCTGTCCGAATCCTGCCATTTCTAACTTGTCTTGGGAGTCTAAATGTGGTTTGAAGAGGGTGTGTGATCACACAGCAGATGTACCTGGATAGGTACTCGCATGTTCTTACCAAGAGCTTCCAATGTCTCATCTCATAATGATCACAAGCACATGCAAGAAGGATCTTCAGTGGTGGTTGACCTCCCTTCATGTAACGATAGGTCGTCCTTTTATCTTACCCTCACCAGCGACCACGGATTCTTCCCTAATAGGGGGGGGGGCATTTTCAGGGAAGAACAGCCCAAGGCACATGGACCGAACAGGCGACACACACCTTCATATCTATGTCCTGGAGATGAGCGCGGTACTTCTGGTGTTGCAGTACTTCCAAGACACACTTCCTCTGGGAACGGACAACATGTCTGTGGTCTGGTACTTGAACAAACAAGAACCAGGTCCTATCCCCTTTGTCGCGAGGCCCTAAGAGTATGGCAGTGGGCTACATCCACCCACTTCTTTCTGTTAGCACCGCACATCCCAGGGAAATCCAACGTGATAGCAGACAGACTGAGCAGGGCAATTTTGTTGCCTCACGAGTGATCTCTCAAGAAAGAGATAGCAGAAAGAATTTTCTGCAGGTGTGGCCAGCCTTGCTGCGACCTTTTCACCAGCCTCATGAACACAAAATGCAGAAGCTACTTTGCCCTGATTCTCCCTCCGGGAGAGGCCCCAGGGGACGCACTCGTACATGATTGGCCTCCAGGTCTCCTCTATGCATTCCCACCAATTCCCTTGATATCCAAAGTATTGCAGAAAGCAAAAGCCCTAGGACCATCATTCTAATAGCCCCTCATTGGCCTCATCAGATTTGGTTCCCCTTCCTTCGACTTAATCTGTTGGAAGAGCCTTGGATTCTGGACCCAGTTACAGATCTTCTGCCGCATTTGTCCAGGGCTCTTCATCTCTCTCTTCAGTCCCTGAAATTGTCAGCTTGGCTGCTCCAATTCCCAACATAGCCAGGTTCTATAACCTCTCAAATGAAACGCAGCATATTTTGCTATCCTCTCAAGTCCTCTGCTAGGAAGCTATACCTTTAGCAAACTGAGAAGATTTTCTATATGGGCTTCTCAAAATAACATTGATCCCTATCAAGCCCTTATTTCCTCCATATTAGAGTTTTTGGCTATGCTTTTCAATAAAGGAGCTGCAGCAGCAACAGTTTGGGTACAACTTGCCGCTATATCCGATTTTCACATTGGCTTTGAAGGATTGAACATAATGTCACATAAGCTATCCAAATCCTTTCTCAAAGGGACCTTTCATCTTAGACCACATGTAAAATCCCCTTGTACTCCATGGAATCTAAATTTTATGCTTTCATTCATTATACTCCCACCTTTCGAACCAGCTTCCTCATGTGATTTGAAATATTTGTCTTGGAAGACTATCTTTTTAGTAGCCATCACTTCTGCCTGTATAGTGTCAGAGCTTCAGGCTTTATCCATAAAGCCTCCTTACATGATTTTCTATGGTGGCAGAGTGTCCCTGCGAACAAATCCTTCGTTTTACCCAAAGTCTGTATTGAAACTAGCCTTAACCAGGTCATAGATTTACCAGTGTTCTTTCCCAAACACACCAACATCTTAGCATATATGCTGTGCAAGCTTTTAATGTTTATAGACGGCTCGGATTTTACTTGGATAGAACAAAAGAGTTCAGAAAATCAGAACCGCTTTTCGTTTCCTTTTCAGATTCTAGAAGAGGTATGCCAGTGGCTAAAACAACACAGTCTTAAATGGTTATCTGATTGTATCACATTTGCTTATTCAGCTGCTAATCTACCTTTACAACTCAAGATTAAGGTTCATTCTACCAGAACAGTGTCTACATCATCTGCTTTTTCTGCTAGGCTTCCTATAGATCACATTTGTGCAGCAGCCACTTGGTCAAGACCTCATACCTTTCTCACTCATTACAAAGTTGACAAGGCCTCCTTTGGGTCTACTGTCCTGAAAAACATACTCCCGTGAGCCACCCGAGAAAGATTGTGCTTGGGAAGCTACCCGTCTGTAAGAATGAACGTTGAGATGGAACAGCTTCACATAAAGAAGTTATGTACTCACCATAACGTTCCATGCGAGTTGTTCATAGCGCCTTCATTCTTACTTCCCACCCTCCTACCCCCTCCAGGGTTTTTCGAAGACCAAGATACTAGTTTTATCCTGGTTGCTCAATCTTTCTGTGGAATTTCTCCTAAAGAGTGATAAGAATGGCACATGGTGTTGTACACAGCAAACAAGATCTGAGGTAACTCTAGGTGCATCATGGGATAGGGACGTAAACATCGAGCTTTGTAGTAGGCTGACCCGGAGCTGAGGGTCAGCTCCGAACCCATCTGTAAGAATGAAGGCGAGCTGAACAACTCACATGGAACATTATAGTAAGTACATAATTTCTTTTTATACTGAGTACATACCTTTTGTTTATGCCCTTCCACCACTGGGGATAACAGATGGAGGATTTCAGGTAACGGCGATAAGGTAAGATCTGAAGTAGTTAACTTCATTTGGTCTTCAACCTGTGGGTACCGGATCCATATTGCATCCGAAATGACAAATTCACTAGCATCTTCTGAGCTCGAAGCTCCTCCCCTTACCCATAATACACTTACACTACCTTCCAACCCCCAGATCTCGTTTGCCGTGGCTTGCTTGAAGCATCGTGATCTCCTGAGCTCCGAGTTAGTAAGTGAGTTATTTGCTTTTTAAGCAGTCTCTTCTTAATTTTTTGAGTGTTAAGTGATTAGTGTTGGTTCCCTCTCCTCCTCCCCTCGCTGGTGTGTAGTGTGTTAGAGTTTTCCTGTAGTTTCATTGTTAGTGTGTGTTGCTTCCCCTTCCCCCTCAGTGTTCGGTGTGTCTTGAGTGGGAAATGGGTATTGTTTTCCTTTTCCTTCTTTTGTTTGTGTGTTTTTTTTTTCTACTGTAGAGACATGGCTGACCCCAAGCCTGTCTTCAAGAGGTGCACTGAGTGTGGCCACAAATTGTCACCAGCCAATGGCCACACTCTTTGCGTTGTGCTTGGGCGTAGCACATTTGAGTACTGACTGTACTATTTGCTCGGGTTTTAACCCGCGCTCTATTAAGGATAGGAAGGTTAAGTTGGCCCTGAAAGGCCTTCTACCCACTTCTGAGGTGGCTGCCTCTTCCACTGCTTCGCTCACAGCGGTTGCTGTGGTCGCCTCTCCGTCCCAGGCTGGGGCTCAACTTCCCGTTTCTAAGCCTGTGGAGTGCAGAAGGGGCAGAGAGAAGGAGAGAGTGCACAAAGCCGAGAGACAAAAAGCAGAGAAACGCGTGAGGTCTCCGGACTTTTTTCTTCTACTCCCGCCAAAAGTCAGGCTAGGATCCGTGACTCCCCTCAGTTTCGATCTCCGAGATTTTCCTCGGAGCCGGAGGGGAGACATCACCATCAAGACCTCGTTTCCTGACCCGCCAGTTCGGAGTCTCTGGCCTCGTCAAGATCCACGCAAAGCTTATCTGAAGTTGACATGGATAAAATGATGAGGAGGTTCATTCATACTCTGATCCAGATGGTCTTGCCAGCCCCCTCTCCTTCTGGAGGGGGGAGTTCACATCCTTTTTTCACACCAATTTCTCCTCCGATCCGTCCACCGGGTTCAGAGTACTCTGATCCGAGGATGGCCTTAGTCAGGGGGTCGGTGCCGATGGTACCTGTCTCCTCGATGCCGGCGGCTGCCTGGAGCATGTCTGATCTGACCAGTTCGGATCAGAGTTTCTCTGAGCCGGAGCCTGGGTGTCAGATCTGAGGTAGTGGAACTTTTTTCATCAGCTCTGGCTTTGTGGGGTCAAGTTCCCTCCCTCCCTCGTCGCTCCATCTACTTCGGGCCCGGCTCCGATTCTCGCGTCAGATCCGGGGAATAGTCCCCCAGGAGGCTCATTTTCACTCTGCGTTTGACATGGTAGATGGGGTTCTCTCCACTTGATCGAGACCCTTAACTATTTCCTCAGATTCCTCCCAGACTCCCTTGGCTCTCTGTACGAATTCCATCATATTACCAGAGGGGACAGCCCATGCTCGAGGAGCCCCAGGCGGTTCCCACTGAGGAGCAAGTGGCTTGAGAGCCCCACCGGAGATGTGTCTCGCAAGCATACATGCAAGAGGAGGCACTTGGATTCCCCTGAGTTCCTTACAGAGGACACTGATTTGGATGATGGGGAAGGTTCTCCCAGGTCACCTCCCAAGGATGTTTCCTGTGGAGACATCATGGAAATCCTATGCCAGTGGGGAGGTTGGTCCGCCCCCAAACCTTCTTCTGATGAATTGTGTTCCTGGAGGCTTTCAGCACGGGCCCATCTACTTCCTGGGTGTCCCCTCCCGCAGATCCCCCTGATGGACCTGATCACTTCGCGGGCCTTGAAGGAGTCTGACACCGTGGAACCAATCCCTAAATGTCCAGACAAGAAGAGTCCACCTTCAGATAGACCAGCATGGAACAAGGGCTCCCCCATAGACGCTATGGTGGTAGCAGCAGCCACAAAAAAGGAACTAGCCCAAGAGGGTTCCTCGGTTCATCCCCCTGACAGAGAGTCTCGGATGATGGACCGTTTAGGTTAGTAGGTTTATGCGTTGGCGACCATTTCCATCAGGGCGCTGAACTGCCTGGCCCACATCACTAGACTACAGCGTGACCTGGTCAAGGAACTGGCCGAGTCTCCCCCTAAGTCCATGTCGCAGGAGGACAGACACATTTTCCACGAGGATGGCCACTTTAAAAGCAGTCTCCAATATGTCCATGCGACTCCTTTCACATGCCACAGAAGGAGCAGCTAGGGCGGCTGGGTTCGGCATGTCCATGAAGCACAACGCCTGGCTCAGACTGTCAGTTTTTGTAACCTTTCAAGATGTCTTTTGCCAATGCCCTGTATGACGGCTCTACTCTTTTTGGTAAGACCCTCAAAGAGAATTTGGTCCAGAATGAGAACAACGGGAAGACAGTCTACCATCGGAATCTGCTTCTCGAACCCTCAGATACTTTTCCCGGAATCAGAGAGGGCAAAAGATGTGGTTCCAGAAGTCCAGTATTCCCATGACACTCTGGGCTCTTCTTCCCCCAGAGGCAGAGGGGGGACAGGATAGACGCCGGCCCAGAGGCGGAGGGAGGTTCGAGGAATTTTGGATCTCGATAACCTTTCTCGGACAGGCCCAAGACAGCAACCCTGAGGGGTTGCTCGACTGCTCTACTCCTGGAGGCAGTCTGGGGACGATTGTCCTTGCACCTAGCAGCATGGGAGTCCGTAACATCAGATCGCTGGGTGCTTCAGATCATATCCAGAGGATACTCCCCTTCCTTCCAAACCTCCCAAACATCTCCTGGATGTACCACCCATGCAAAGGGAGGCAGCAGCATTGGAAATCTCCAAGCTGCTAGAGAAACGAGCCATCAAACCTATCCCCCCAGATCAGTCCGGATCAAGCATCTACTCCAGATTCTTTTTGGTGCCAAAGAAAACTGGGGATAAGGCCCATTCTGGACCTAGCTACCCTGAACCTGTCAGTTGCCAAAGAAAAATTCCAGATGGTCACATTACAGTCCATGCCGTACCTGCAGGAGAACGACTGGATGTGCTTGTTAGACCTCCAGGATGCCTACTGTCACATAAAGATGCACAGAAGCTCCATGAAGTTCCTCCGCTTTCGGCTAGGAGTCAATTATTACCAATTTCGAGCCCGACCCTTTGGTCTCACCTCAGCCCCCAGGGTGTTCACCAACGTGATGGTAGTAGCGGCTCACGTGAGGCTTCAGGGGATTCAGGTCTATTTGTATCTGGACGATTGGCTCCTAACTGCTCCCACCAGGCATCTACTCTCCCAAACCAGGGATTATTTCTTGAAGCTTGCTCTTCACTTGGGGATTACAATCAACGCATCCAAATCACTTCTAAATCCTGTCCAGGTGATAGACTACATTGGGACACGGATAGACACACTACAGTGCAAAATCTTCCTGACCACAGAGTGTGCGAATCGGTGCTGAGGGCATTAGGTTTTATGGCAGTGACCATAACGTTTCTTCATGCACCTGGTTACACATGCGAGTACTACAGTGGACACTAGTGGTGCAATGGTCCCTGTTGGATCTTCCATTATCGTATCCAATACACCTGAGTTGAGTCTGCAGGCCATCCCTTCTGTGGTGGATGTACTCTCTGGAAGTCTTAGAGGAACTACCTTTTGTTCCAGCCCCTGTCCAAGCCACAGTGACCACAGATGCCTTCCAACTTAGGTGGGCGGGCATTGTTTTGGCAGGACAGTCCAAGACCCCTGTCGAGACCAGTTTGCATATAAACATTCTGGAGATGAGGGCTGTCCTTTTGGCGTTGCAAGCCCTTAATGCCTTTCTTCCTTTGGGAACCATTGCAATTCAATCAGACAACATGTCAGTGGTCTGTCTGGTATGTCAACAAACAGGAAGGGACCAGATCTTACCCCCTTTGTCGTGAGGCCATGAGAGTGTGGGAATGGACGATCTCCACCCGTCGCTTTCTCTTAGCAACGCACATTCCAGGACGGTCTGACATTCTAGTGGACAGGTTAAGTTAGACTATTCTGATTCCTTATGAGTGGTCTTTGAATCATTCAGTAGCGGAGCAGATCTTTCTGGAGTGGGGTCAGCCTTGCTGCGATCTCTTCCTGTCTCCTCCTAACCCGAAGTGCAGCGAGTTCTTCGCTCTGAATCCCCAGCCAGGGGAGTCCCCCAGAGATGCTCTGGTCTATGCTTAGCCTCCCGGTCTTCTTATGCTTACCCTCCACTACCTCTTACTCCGAGGTTTCTACAGAAAGCTTTTCAACTGGGGAGCAAAGTGATCCTCATTGCCCCATTTTGGCCTCGCCAGGTATGGTTTCCCTTCCTTTGATCTCATCTTCTGGCTCCGCCTTGGATCCTGGGTCCCATTCAGGATCTTATTTCACACCCCTCGGAGGTTCCTCATCCGAACCTAGACAGTTTGAAGATCATGGCTTGGCTGCTCCAGTTCCCGATTGCTAGGACTCCTGGATTATCCTCTTCAGTCAGGTATTTTCTGGTGGCAGCTCATAAGTCTTCCACCAGGAAGATTTACTGCAGTAAATGGTAACATTTTTCCTTTTAGGATTCTCAAAGGAGTTTAGATCCTTTCAAGGCTCCTATTTCCACCATTCTTGACTTTCTAGCCAATATTTTTCAACAAGGAGCAAGCTCTTCTACTATCAAAGTTCAATTAGCGGCTCTCTCTCATTTTCACGTGGGTAAGAATTCTGCCTCTTTGGCCTTTTCCAGATTGTGTTAAGCTTTTATTAAAGGTGCTTTCCTGTTAAGCCCCTGGTCAAGGATCCTGTTCCTCCATGGGGCTTTACTATGGTTCTTCAAGCTTTGGTTGCTCCGCCATTTGAACCTGCTGGAACCACAGATCTAGAGTTTGTGTCTTGGAAAATAGCATTTCTAGTCGCTATCATCTCTGCTAAAAGGCTTTCAGAACTGCAAGCTTTGTCCATTAAAGTTCCATATATGATTTTCCATAAAGGTAGGGTTTCCCTTCAGACTACTCAGTCCTTTCTTCCAAAGGTTGCATCACAAGTTAACATCAATCAGACCATTAATTTATCTTCTCAAATTTTGCTAACAAAATGGAATACATTCTCCACTTGTTGCATGTTCATAGACAGTTGTGATTTTATTTACACAGGACTAAAAAATTTTGTAAATCTGATCACTTTTGTGTCTTTCTGTAAACCCTTTTTGGACAAACCTATCTCCAAGGTCACTATTGCTAGGTGGATTTTCTTGTGCATCCTTCAGGTCTATAAGGGTAAAGGTTGGTCGTCTCCGGGTCAGGTGAAAGCTCATTCCACTAGGTCAGTGGCTACTTCTGCAGCCTTTTGGTCTAGAGTCTCATTGGATGACATTTGTTCTGCAGCTACTTGGTCCTCATCTCATACCTTTATTTCTCACTGCAAATTGGATTTGACTTCTAGATGGAGAGCATCCTTTGGTTCCGCGGTGCTCCGGAATATCCTTCCATGAGGGCCACCCAGGAGTTTAGTAGCTGGAGACTCTGTCCCACAGTTTGAAGACCAAATGAAGTAAACTACTTCAGGTAAAGAAGTTATGTACTCACCATAACATTCCATCTGAGTAGTTTTACTTCATTTGTCTTCAGACATCTCTCCCCCTTTCCCCCTGACCTTGTCGTATGAACAGCCTGTTTGCTGCAGTTTTAGGTCATAATGTATTCAAGTCAGGTTCTCAATATCAGGGGCAGCAAACTCGATCTGGGGGTTGGAAGGTAGTGGAGATGTATTATGGGTAAGAGGAGGAGCTTGGAGCAGATGCTAGTGAATTTTCCGGCTCAGGTCCGATACCCACAGTTTGAAGACAAATGAAGTAGAACTACTCAGATGGAACATTATGGTGAGTACATGACTTCTTTTTATCCGCTAGTAAGAATTTGGTAAACCTGACAGGTAGACTGTTTTCTTAGTTGCTTCAAACTTATGCCTTCAGACTATCATTTTTTTCTTTTCCTTATATCCTGATGTTCATCGTGCATACAGCTGCAGTAATCACAGATGGGTTCTCTGCCGTCAGGCGGGTCCTCGGTCGGCCGAATTCCAAAGTCTAGGTCCGGCGTCGGTTGTTGTCGCTTTTTCTCCTGACGTCAGTGAGGCAGGGGTATATAAGACACAGCCGACGCCATTTTCTTCAGTCTTTTTTACTGCGCGGTGCCCGAAGCAGAAGCAGTTCGCAAGTGCCGGTCGGCCAGCTCCTGAATTTATGAAAAATTGGAAACCGAAGTCTTCATTAAAGCTAAGTACCCCGTTGGGGAACCTTTTCTTGCCTCCGACCGATGTCAGAAAAAGTTAACAATTGTATTTCTTGTGGGAAGCAAATACCGCATAAGGATTTCCATTCCCTCTGCATACCTTGTTTAGGCCCAGACCACGACGTCTCGGGCTGTAAACTGCGCTACTTTCAGTAAGCGCACTATTAAGCGTCGGGCGGAGTTCGCCCAACACTTTTTTGGTAAAGCCTTTGATTTTAAAATGTCGTCGGAGACTCCGACTACCGTTTTGTCCAAAAAACGCAAGGACAAGGACCGACACGCGAGGTCCGTGGTCCCCACCGACACCATGCCAAAACCGGCTACACGTGGTCCGGTTCTCAGCGAGACTCCTATGCAGTCCCTGACTACCTACGACACTTCTTTGGCGGTGTCTTCTGTAACTGAGACCGCAGGTACCTCGGCCCTTACCCAGACTACAACCACCGAAGCCACTGTGAGCGTTGAGCCTCCTAATGTGGACAGGTCCACTTCCACCCATGGTGTCTTTAGACCCTCATCTTCCTTTTCCATTAAGGCCTTTACTAAATCCAAATCAGCCAGGCATCCCAAGAGGCCTGTTGCACAGGGCCCATCTCCAGGCCCCATGCCTGAAAAACAGATGCTTAAAATGGCTGAGGATTTAATTACTCTTATCAGGGGTTCACAACCCCCTCCAGACAAGAGACCCAGAGTGGAGGAAGATTCTCCCTCTTCTGATCAGGGCTCCATTTATTCAGAACATTCTGATGTAGAGGAACACTCTTAGTCCCATTTTGAAGATTCTGATGCAGAGCAGTCCATTCCTTCTGTATCTCCTCCTGAGGATTTTTCTTTTGGGGAAACCTTGCATCCTCAGGTTTTTACAAAGATAATCCAAGCGTGGGGGAGGCCAGACATAGATCTCTTTGCCTCCCACAGGAATCATCAATTGGAAAAGTTTTGTTCAAGGACCTTTCATCCAAAGGCCTGGAGAGTGGACGCCCTTTCATTCAGTTGGACAGCATGGACAGTTTACGCTTTCCCCCCTCTGCCTCTTCTGCCCAAGGTGCTCTTGAAAGCAAGAGCAGACAGACCGAAGATGATACTGATTGCTCCAGACTGGCCAAGGCAACACTGGTACCCACTGCTGAGGAGCCTAACACATACTCCTCCCTGGTCCCTACCTCTAATGCCTCTTCTGCTGACTCAGCACAGCTACAAAACTCTTCACAGCCAGCTGAAAACACTCAATCTCGCTGCATGGAAAATTCCTTAACACCACAACAGACCCTACTCTCCAAAGAGGTGCAGGATGTCATTTTGGAGGCCAGAAGGCCATCTACTAGAAAGGCTTACTCCGCAAAATGGAAACGGTTTTGCTCTTGGAATGAGAAAAAAGGCCAGGACCCTAGAAAACTGAATTTACCTCGGGTATTACAGTATTTAGCTGAGCTGCTGAACAGTGGACTTTCATTTTCCTCCATAAAAATCCATGCCTCAGCCATTTCTGCAGAATTAAACACGGATCCACCCTTATTCTCTCACCCACTCTTAAGACAGTTCCTCAGAGGGGCTAAGAATATAAGACCACCAAGGAAACAACCAATACCAGCATGGGATCTTAATTACATTCTAGAAAAATTAACATTGCCTCCCTTTGAACCAGCTGCCTCAACAGATTTGCAATATTTGTCCTGGAAAACAGCTTTCCTTCTGGCCATTACCTCAGCTCGTAGGGTTTCGGAACTACAAGCCCTCATGGCTGTGCAGCCCTTTCTCATCTTCCATCAGGACAGGGTTTCCCTTCGAACCAACCCTTCATTTATGCCTAAAGTGGTATCCAGGGTAGCTTTAAATCAAGCCATACACCTACCTACCTTTTATCCCAATCCTCAAAACAAAGGGGAAAGGCTGCTACACTCCTTAGACATCCATAGACAGCTACGTTATTATTTGAACAGAACAAAGCCCTTCAGGAAATCAGAACAACTTTTTGTGTCCTATGCTGTAGGAGCTCAAGGACAGCCAGTGACCAAACGGACAATTTCAAAATGGATAGGCCACTGCATACGGTTTTGTTTCTCTTATCATGGAAAATCTGTCCCTACAGGCATCAGATCCCACTCCACCAGGGCCACAGCTACCTCTACAGCCTTCCTCAGAGGAGTTCCTACCAAAGATATTTTGGAGGCAGCCACTTGGAGTTCTGTGCATACCTTCACCAAACACTACCACCTGCCTTTATACTCCAAAACTAGAGCAGGCTTTGCCACTGCTGTGTTGCAGGGCATTCTGGCTCATCCCAGTTCCACCTAGTGCCTACCACCCTGTGCGTAGCTTTGGGATTCTACCCATCTGTGATTACTGCAGCTGTATGCACGATGAACATAGTACAGTTTTGTACCTACCATGAATGTAGATGTTCGAGTGCTAATACAGCTGCAGTACAGTTTTCCCTCCCTCCTTCCCCTCTTGGTAAAGGCCTAGGGCCTAACCCCCCTTCATACAACCTGATGGGGTTATCCTTCTATGGTATATTTGCTTGCAACTACTGATTTTTGATTGTACTGCATTGCATGTATATAAATATAATTTATGTATTGCCTTCCTTCTGGGGGCACCTGACATCTGGGGCAAGAAAGACTGAAGAAAATGGCGTCGGCTGTGTCTTGTATACCCCTGCCTCACTGACGTCAGGAGAGAAAGCGACAACAACCGACGCCGGACCTAGACTTTGGAATTCGGCCGACCGAGGACCCGCCTGACGGCAGAGAAACCCATCTGTGATTACTGCAGCTGTATTAGCACTCGAACATCTACATTCATGGTAGGTACAAAACTGTACTTTCTGCAGTGTGTGTGCACCATTTAATATGCTTTGAATTCTACTGCTGCTCTTCCTCCCCGACTGTAACGACAGAAGCGTTCACATATCACTGCTTCAAAGAAGAAATATGCGCCCCACTCATGCTGTCCATTCCTTCTGTCTAAAGAGCTCCAGTTTTCTTTTCTTACTTTGTACTCAAGTGTTGTCACTAGTGAGTTGGTTACATTAAGAATAATACCGTCATCTTCCCACTTGACAGATGGATATTGCAGCCTCCATCTGGGAGTTGAGAGTTCTCCTAAGTTCAGAGCAATTAAAAACTGCTTCTTAAACTTTCCAGAACCCAGACCTTTCATGTTGTCTTTGATGCAGACCTCTCTGCTGTCCCTGATCTTCACTTACGTCCCTGATTTAGACTCAGATTTTAGGTCTGTCCCTTTTAATCCCTCTTAAAACTGGTGACTGCTGAAGAAAAGGTGGTGAACTGCCCTTAATGAATAATGATAGTAATTCAGAGGTATAGACGTTTTACGTCAGAAAATCTATATCAATCCACATTCACTTGCTCTGCAAATGTTTCAAGTTAATAGTACAAATATTTAAAAAATGTCCCTGATTGTCCTTGATTATTTGAGGATTTGTCCCTGATTCTGTTGAGATTTGTCTCTGATCGGTTGAGAGCTATGCTTGGATGATATGTTTGATATATTTTCTTGTAGCCTGATTCTCTACCCCCACCTACTCCAAGGAAGTCTAACTGCTTCTTTAAGGTACTTGGACACCCATAGACACCGTTACAAGAACTCTATGGCAGACCCAGCTCTGGTGTCTTTGGAGTCCAGTATAGGGAAGCACTGGACCTGGTTCCAAGAACCCCTTGTCATGTGGCAAGGAAAGTAGAAATTTAGATATTTTTGGCAAAAAACATACTTGGGTAACATGGCCGTGATGAGAGTTAACTGCCAGTTTCACTTAAAACACCTAGAATCTCTACAGGATAATGATAAAGGGGGGGGGGGGTAGCAGAGGTGTTTAGAGATAAAGATCTTTAAGTGGGTTATTCAGAAATTGGACATTATTGGTCTGCAGGTGTCCAGGCGCTCGTTTAAATATGGCTGTGATGCTCTTGATGTAGCTTGCTGGATAGCATTGGCTAGGTCTATTGCAGGGAGACTTGCATGGCTGAGGAATCGAACCCTCAGTGTGTTTAAACAGAGCCTCTCAATGCACCCTTGAACAGGGAGTTTCTCTTTGGACCCCCTCCAAAGAAAGTGTTCCAGAAACATGAGTTTAAGGGAAGTACTATGAAGTCTGTTAAAGAATTGTACCTTTCTTCCCCTGCTAGATATAATAAAAAACTATCTTGCCACGTCTTGGCCTTTTCTTTCTCATTAAGATAAATCCAAGCAATTCAGGCTAAGGTGTTTAAGTTTCAGAAAAAGTGGCAACATTACTTCAGGACTAGACCTGGAGGATCAAAAGACCTGGTAGAGATTCGTTATGACTAATTCCAAGTTCCTTCCTGTCTCCCTCCCTCAAAACCCCACTTTACTTCCAAGAGCATAGGGAGAAGGCATTAGTTATTTTACACAGAGTGGTAGTGAATCTCTCAAGACAACTGGGTCTTCTATCAGGAAAGGCTGTTCTTTACAACCCCCCCCCCCCCCGGTCCCGACTCCTATTCTGGTTTGCCATTCATTAATCCTGTAACCTTTTCTATTGGCGTGTGTACTGTTCACTTCCTTGTTATAGCTTTTTTTGGATGCTACTGCTGGCAAAGTTATTATAGACTTTATATGTCCATTCTTCAACTGACCCGTCCAATTCCAGTAAAATTGATTTCCTGCCATTTTCACTCGTAGCCCAGTGTTTTTATATCAGTTCCAGTAATGTTTTACGGAGTTTTTGTAATTAGCAAGCTTCCAAAGTCAGTTCCCACCTTTTCTTGCCCACATCTCCAGCACATTTGATTTACCCCTGGAAACATTTTATTAATCCGTTTTTGGGGTGTAAAATATTTAAGACACTTGCATGCCAATATTCTGAATTTGCAGGATCTGGTTGCTATTCTCAGGGCTACAGAAATCTGTCTGTACATTTCTTCTGATACTTTTTTTGTCCGTTACCTTTTGCCATGTCCTTATTAATTTCTTCGTTAGTCCACTCCGTAGCAGGATTTGTAAAGATTGCTTATTAACCTCGTTAGCCCCTGTTGTTCTTGCTTCTGTTGGCTATCTTATTAATTCTGCTCTCCAACGCTGTTCTGCATTTCATTCTCATTCTTTCTCCCGGGGAGTCGAGTTCCACAGCTATAGCAAATGATTCTCTATATTTCGTTATATCCCTTTGACTGGGTTTATTATTATTGTTTAAACTCTTGCCAGCTCATCTTTGCCTCCCTTTATTTGTTCCCAAGTTGTATATTCCTCTACACTGTTTTTTTATTAGGGTTTTGTTTATTTACAGATTTGTTATCCTACCCCAGTTGGCCTTAGTTAAGATTCCCAGCCTACAAACTTTTGTCATTAGATTTCTCAAATTGTATGTCACGTCCAACTAGTTAGCCTATTCTACATGTAGTCCATATAACTGAATTCAGTTTCTTATTCCTTCTAATATCCTTCACTTTATTTATTACATTTGTTAACTGGGTATGTCCGACTGGGCCAGGGGCCCATTTTCAGCGGAGACCAGGGGAGTAAAGTTCCACAGTAGTGCACTACAGCAAAGAATCCTGAATACAATACAGCAAAAGTAATACAATAACGAGCAATAGTACACTGCAGGCAAATAGCACAAATGCAAGTCTAGCATTGTATCCCTCATTCTGGAGATTTAATTTTAATTTGAATAGCTTTGAACTATTCTCCAGTTTGCGAATTCCATCCCCCCTCTTCTGCCAGTCGTACTTGTCACCAGTCTCTGCCAGGTCTCATTCCAGATATACCTCCTTATCTGTTCCTATGATGTCACCCAGTTAGACCTCCCTTGGGTTGGTTATGAATTCCTTCTCTTCTCAGTTGAACAGGAGACATTTTAATTACCTGTATTATCTGATCTAGATCTGCTGCGATTACTGTTAATCTGCTTATCATTCTCACCTAATTCTTTTTCTTTTGCTGACTCCTCTGACTTGTTGAGTTTCAGATTCTTAGTTTAATTTACACTGACCCCATGACCAAGGATATTCTCTTACCAGCTCATGAGTAGGGGCATAGTTTATACCTATTGCTTATTTTTTTTTTTTTCTGTCTGATTTTGTAGCTCTCTAATTTTTGAAATTGTCTTAATATCGCAAAAAGACTGCTATATCCTTGTTTGGGTATGCTACTTATAGTGCTACATCATCTGCAAATATAGCTGTCCTCTCCCCTTCTCAGGTTCGATCCCTTTATTAAACGTTGCCTTATTCTTTGGCATAGCCACTGCAGGTGTAGTGTGAACAGTAGGGTGTCTTGCTCCTTTTCCTGTTTCACATTATGGTGTTCGTCTTCCTTTTGCTTTAATTACTGCTTTAGATCTTGTATGTTGCTCATGCTTTAGAATTATGAATTAATGTGGCAATCCCATTTTACCCATACTGCCCACAGGTATATCCACAGTACATGATCAAATGCTTTCTCTTCATCGAAGTTCTTCCTGTCTTCTGTCTCAGATTGTCATATTGTTTGATGTCTGCTTGCCCTTCACAAGTCTACACTGATACAGACAATTGTGGTAGTACACCTGCCAGCCTCTCTGCTAACATTGCAGCAAATACCTTATAATCGTGGCTTAGTATGATCCTGGGATATTTGGGACTTTGGCCTTCTTGGCTATTACAGTGATGTAACTGCTATCTTCCACACATGGAATTTTTGTTGTAATACTACATTCATTTTTCTTCTGTATGGGGATGATGATTCCTCCCACAGTTTTATTGGTAGCCCATTCTCCCAGTGATTTCCCTAGTATTGGATTTTTTTGTACTCGTTTCTCTCTCTCCTTTTGTTATTGGGTGCATCCGTTTTTCTCCCTTTTCATTTCCTATTTGTTTCATCATTAACCCTCTCATAAAGTCCCTTTGTATTTCTAGCCGTTTCTTCCTCTCACATTGTTCCTTGTGTAATTTTCCATACTATACCCGGAAGACCTCTTCCACTTAGGATCTTTACTTGATATTCTGCGGTAACATATTTTATTATATGTAAATGTCTTTCTACTTGTAGACTAACACACTCCCATTCTTTCTAAATTCCAGAGTTCCTCATTTTCCTTATTAGCTTCCCCCAAGTCGTGCAGTTCTCCCAATATATTTAAGCATTCCCTTTGTTTCCATCTGTTTTCCTCCTCTTGCCATATTTCACTTGAATTCCGTCTTCACACTGTCTAATTATCTTTGTGTCTAGGGTCTTTAGCTTTTCTGTTAATCCTTGATCAGTTTCTGTCTCTTCCCTTTTTCCCTGTTGTTTTTTTCACCATCTCACTGTGAATCTCCAGTGTCACTTGCATAGTCACCTTTCAGGCTTTCTCTTCTGTATGCTAAACATTGCATTGTCTGATAATGTTCTTTGAAATGTTTCCATTCCTCAAATGTTCATGTTCTTGTTACATATACCTTCTCTCATCTTGCCTCATGCCCATATCTTCCTGAATAATGTGTATCTTTTTCTATTCCTTTTATCTCCGTTGTATCTTTCAAGATCATACACTTTTGTGTCGCTGTCTAATAAACTTTCCTACTCTGGATTATGGTCCACTGAAAACGTGTCTTTCTGATTACAGTCCCCTGCTGCTGTTTTCTGGTATTTAACAACAACTTCCAGGGTCTGTTTTAAGACATTTATTTTTTAGTGGGATATAAACATTTGGTAAACGAAAGACAAAAAAGCACACCAAACCACAAAAGTACAACTCAACGCTGCTCCAGTACAATAAAGGCTGTCCAATAACCCCAATCACGTTGCTACAAAATGTAGATTGACGACCACAGAGTGGATATAATTAAATAATATTTATTTGAACAAAAAATAAAAACAAAATAGAAGATTTAGCGCTTTCATCTCACAACTGAGACTTCTTCAGAATCCTGTTCCACGTAGACAAAATTCTTTTATAACAAGTAGATCTCACTCATTGGTCTACAGAAACTGTCATCATTAATTAATAATGAATTTAAAATGAAATGGGTATTATAAAATAAATTGTGCATGAAGTATGAATAAAAGTCTGACTAGCTTTCTTTACTTTACTTTGCTTGACTGGGGCTGGTTTGATGATTAAATACAGAAAATTAGAATACAAAAAATTAGAATACAAAAAATTAAAAAATTAGAATACAAGAAGTTAGTTACATGAATAAATAAACCACATAAACCCTGATTATACAACAAGTAATAGCTTGTAAATAACTGAACCATCAATATACATGGCTTCTTGAAAGTATTTGTGTATCTGTTGTATGTTGCGTTTTGAGAAATCAACATTGAAAACCAACATTAAAGGCATGTAACGTAACATACTTATGGAAATACTCCATATAAAATTCCTAAATATATAACAACATGTAAACAATCATAAAATCTCGGATGTAGAAATCCAACTGTCGTAAATACCTTCACATAACTACAATGTTGAACATGAATAGTTATGACAATATGCAATACACAAAGAAATACAATGTGTACCAATGTTCACATAAGGAAATAATAAGTGGATAGATAAATGGATGTATAGTATATTGTAACATAATAATATATGTACATAAATATATTTTGATATAAATATGCAAAAAGTATATGTAAGAATTTAATATGTAACATATATAAATATGTATTGAATATATTGTACAAATATGTGGTATATTACTGATTTGATATATAAAAAATATATATTAGTAAAATATTTATAGATGTAAAATGTATAAAAATATAGAAATATTAAATATTGATATTGAGTATTGAATATAAAATATAGATGTAAATATAAATATAAATATCTTTTTTATTTTGAGTATAAAATATGAATGTAAATATGATTATATAAATATAAATGAATATAAATACAAGTATAAATATAAACTTGTAAATGAATATAAATATATACATATATAAAAACCATGAATATAAGTAGAATATGAGTATGAAAATAAAATATACTATATGATATATATGATTTGTAAGTATAAAAAATATATAAGAAATATATGTATAAAACATAGTGTAACCACCAAAACTAAATATTAGTAAAATAGATGGTGTGTATGATGGATTAAATTTCATCTACTGTGTCTCTTAGGATCACCTGCTAATACTTTTAATGCTGGACTTATGGAAATATGGTCGTTAAGTCCTTTACTACCACAAGCGTCTAGCCTTAATTGCCATATCATTTCTTTGTATTCCAAACGTGTCTCCCAATCCCCTCCTCTTTCTGGGTGTGCAATTTCCTCCAATACCCAGAACTTAAAGTCCGCATGTGTACAAGTCAAAGCGTGTCTATAGAGTGCATTATTGTCGTTGCGTTTGTTGATATCTCTCATGTGCTCATATATTCTAGATCTGAGGTGGCGTTCCGTCTTACCAATGTAATAACAATCACATGCTTTGCAGAAAACATAATATACCACCCCTTTTGAATAGCAACTATAATATTTCCTGGCTTTAAGTATAATTTGCAGGTTTGGAATTCTAACCTCTTTTAGTCCTGCTATATAACAACATTGTGCACATCTACCACAAGCATAACTACCTTGTTTCTTAGTACATCCACCAGTGTTGGTGGTGTTCTTCTCTCTAATGTTCTTGATATTTCTATTTCTTCTAAAACTAAATTTAATCTTGTTTTGGAAGACATCTGTCCTTACTGCCATGTTTTTGAACATTTCCCATATTTCGTGTATGCTTTTTTTCAACCAACCTATACCTTGGTGGTAAGTGAGGGTCAAATATGGTGTAACCTCCTCCCTACCCCTTTCCTGTATATTCAAACTGTTGTTCCTACTATCCATGTTGTAGACATTTTTATTGGTGTAATTTGTATTAGATATTGTATCTACATCAGTATTGGTATCAATGTTAGGTACTGAATTCCCTTCAAAAACTAACACACCATCCTTAGCCAATAATGGAATGTACTTGACACCTCTCCCAGCTGTTACATATTCCTTAATTGGAATTATAAAATCCATAGGGTATCCTCTATCCATAAACATTCTCTCTATGTTGTTTATTTCATCCAAAAATTCAGCCTAATCTGAAATCATTCTGGCCATCCTGATCATCTGTCCTTTTATGATGTTCTTTTTGAGTTGATAAGGATGGTCACTGTCAAAGTGTATATACGCATTGGAATGGTGTTCCTTTCTAAAAATATTGGATTTATAACATTTATTGTTATCTTTAATCAACTTTATATCTAAATAATGAATTTCATTTCTCCCAGTTTCATGTGTAAATTGTAAAAATGTAGTTGTCTGGTTAATGTAACTAATAAAATCATTCACCATATTGTAAGATCCTGTCCACAGGACAAAAATGTCATCCAAAAAACGGAAATACTGGCCAATGTATTGGCTGTACTCAGAGTTTAAAACATACTTCTCCCAAAACAACATTACCATGTTGGCGAACACTGGGGCACAGGCAGAACCCATAGCAACCCCGTCCTTTTGGTGGTAATAATCCCCCTCAAAATACATGTAATTATATTTTAAAACCAACTCCATGCTTTCTAAAACTAATCTAAATTCATCACCTGTTAGAAGATTAATTTCCTGTAATATTTCTTCAAACCATTCTAAACCCAAGACCTGAGGAATAACAGAAAATAGATCTTCACATCAGTGTTAATGAAAAGGGTTTCATCAGTATACATACTTCTCCCAATTTTTTGTAAAAAAATCCCAAGAATCTATTAAAATGTGTTTATACTTATTATAAAATT
This sequence comes from Protopterus annectens, assembly GCF_019279795.1. Lineage (NCBI taxonomy): Eukaryota > Metazoa > Chordata > Ceratodontiformes > Protopteridae > Protopterus > Protopterus annectens. Next base: position 905,510,330 of record NC_056733.1, read on the forward strand.
TTTTAACTTTTGTGTCAACGTAAATAGCTAGTGGCTGCGTTTTCGATCCTTGGGAAGATACGATGGGCCTCAATGGGGGATCTGACCATGATTTGTGTGTCTTGGGTATACCGAAGATAGCAGGTATCACTGGTTTTGGAACTTTTAAAAAATTATATAATTTAGTATCAATCATACCTGTAAGTAAATTATCATCTAAAATCAAATCAATTTTTCTGTATGAAATGTTTATTTCATTCCTGGTTACCAAGCTGTAATGTTCCTCGGTATCTAAAATATCTTTCATCCTTTTGATGTAGTCCCATTTGTCCATTATCACTAAACCTCCCCCCTTGTCAGGCTTCATAATACGTATCTTGTCGTTTTTACTCAAATTATCCAATAAATCGGCCTCAGCCTTGGTCAAATTATTCTTCAATTTCCTTCCTTTCCTGTACTCACTACGAACCCTGTTGGTAACACATTTTTCAAAATTTAGGATTTCATGTTGAAGTGGGGGATTGTGTGTACTTAGTCTAGTTAAACTATCCCCTTTGTCTTTTGCTACTTTGTCTTTGAACAAATGTTGAAAGTTCAATTTTCGTGTAAACATCCTAATATCCAATATAATATTTTCTATCTTAGGCTTGTTTACAGGAACAAAAGTAAAACCTTTTATAAATAACTTAAAAAATTCCTCAGTAATAACCATATCAGTGTAGTTAAAAATGTAAAAATTGTTAAAAGTATTAATAATGTTGACCTGTTGTCCATGTTCTTGTTCTACGAACATATGTTCCCCATTGAATTCCTCTAAAATTACTTCGCCTGTGTTCATTAAGGGGCCCCCTATCTGTATTCTCTCCCCATTTGCTGCATACTGTTGGTCATTGTTGCTTGTGCATAGGAAGGTTGCTGAGTTCGATTCCTCAGTCTCTCTGACCTCCTTGGTTCCTCCATCCCTAAAGGGAACTGTGTTCTCCCAAAATTTTGGTCACTTTCACCAGAATTAAATTGTTCCTTTCTGTAAGGACCATATTCTTGTACATCCTGATTCCTGAATTTATTCCATCCTGTTCCCCCTTGTCTGTAACTCCTATTGTCATTTTGTTTATATTTATAAGACAACCTGTCCTGTCCAAAACCTTGTGTTTTTGTTACTTTAGTATAAGCAAAACCATTTTCATATTCATATATGTCCCTTTCTAATTTCTTTAATTTTCTTTTGATATTAGTATCAGTTACAAAATCAGTCATGCAAAACCTTCACATAAACATATTTGTATTCCTCCACTGGGAACAACAAGTCTGTACTGATTTCTTTGTGCAAGTTATCTATCTCTTTTTTTTCTTTAATTCCATGATTTCCAAATTTCGATTAATCATTAATTTCAGTATAGCCAGCCCACAGTCATTAAAAATGTCACATACACATTTTAAAAAATTATTATCTTCAAAAGCGTTATTTGGAAATTTATTTAATCTCAAACCCTTTGGTACAATCTTTTGTTTTATGCACTTATCAAAATACCAATTCTCTATGGCTAGAGATTTGTATTTGGTTAATAGAGCTTTAAAATTCTTACATTTGTCCTTAAAAGTCATTCCATTTCGGTTGCGGTTGCTTTTGTCAGCTCCGTTGGTTTGGAAGGACTTGTTTAGCCATGAGTGAAAGTCTACATCCTTATACGACTCAATGTACTGCTTCTTGCTTAGTCCATCCTCGAAATTAAAGTTTTGTTGGTTTGCCTCATCTGTTCTCCGGTAACCACGCTCTAATCCAGGTCGCCCCCCTCGTGTTGACGCGTCGCGCCCTTCTGATGTCACTCCAGCGACGGCATTACCCCTCGGGCTGCTCTGCGCACAAGGAATATCTTGAGCAGAACCACTAGGTATATCACCACTTTGAGAATGGGTTTGTATTACCCTTAGCAGCTCGTTGAGCATACCGCTGCTATCCATCACTAGGTAGGACTCCTCGTAGCCGGAACGGCAATCGCTGACAACTGGTAAACGAAAGACAAAAAAGCACACCAAACCACAAAAGTACAACTCAACGCTGCTCCGGTACAATAAAGGCTGTCCAATAACCCCAATCACGTTGCCACAAAATGTAGATTGACGACCACAGAGTGGATATAATTAAATAATATTTATTTGAACAAAAAATAAAAACAAAATGGAAGATTTAGCGCTTTCATCTCACAACTGAGACTTCTTCAGAATCCTATTCCACGTAGACAAAATTGTTCTTTTATAACAAGTAGATCTCACTCATTGGTCTGCAGAAACTGTCATCATTAATTATGAATTTAAAATGAAATGGGTATTATAAAATTGTGCATGAAGTATGAATAAAAGTCTGACTAGCTTTCTTTACTTTACTTTGCTTGACTGGGGCTGGTTGATGATTAAATACAGAAAATTAGAATACAAAAAATTAGAATACAAAAAATTAAAAAATTAGAATACAAGAAGTTAGTTACATGAATAAATAAACCACATAAACCCTGATTATACAACAAGTAATAGCTTGTAAATAACTGAACCATCAATATACATGGCTTCTTGAAAGTACTTGTGTATCTGTTGTATGTTGCGTTTTGAGAAATCAACATTGAAAACCAACATTAAAGGCATGTAGCGTAACATACTTATGGAAATACTCAATATAAAATTCCTAAATATATAACAACATGTAAACAATCATAAAATCTCGGATGTAGAAATCCAACTGTCGTAAATACCTCCACATAACTACAATGTTGAACATGAATAGTTATGACAATATGCAATACACAAGAAATACAATGTGTACCAATGTTCATATAAGGAAATAAGTGGATAGATAAATGGATGTATAGTATATTGTAACATAATATATGTACATAAATATATTTTGATATAAATATGCAAAAAGTATATGTAAGAATTTAATATGTAACATATATAAATATGTATTGAATATATTGTACAAATATGTGGTATATTACTGATTTGATGTATAAAAATATATATATATATATATATATATATATATATATATATATATATATATATATATATATATATATATATATATATATATATATATATATATATATATATATATATATATATATATATATATATATATATATATATATATACATATATATATTAGTAAAATATTTATAGATGTAAAATGTATCACTTACCACCAAGGTATATGTTGGTTGAAAAAAAGCATACACGAAATATGGGAAATGTTCAAAAACATGGCAGTAAGGACGGATGTCTTCCAAAACAAGATTAAATTTAGTTTTAGAAGAAATAGAAATATCAAGAACATTATAGAGAAGAACAACACCAACATTGGTGGATGTACTAAGAAACAAGGTAGTTATGCTTGTGGTAGATGTGCACAATGTTGTTATATAGCAGGACTAAGAGGTTAGAATTCCAAACCTGCAAATTATACTTAAAGCCAGGAAATATTATAGTTGCTATTCAAAAGGGGTGGTATATTATGTTTTCTGCAAAGCATGTGATTGTTATTACATTGGTAAGACAGAACGCCACCTCAGATCTAGAATATATGAGCACATGAGAGATATCAACAAACGCAATGACAATAATGCACTCTATAGACACGCTTTGACTTGTACACATGCTGACTTTAAGTTCTGGGTATTGGAGGAAATTGCACACCCAGAAAGAGGAGGGGATTGGGAGACACGTTTGGAATACAAAGAAATGAGATGGCAATTAAGGCTAGACGCTTGTGGTAGTAAAGGACTTAACGACCATATTTCCATAAGTCCAGCATTAAAAGTATTAGCAGGTGAAATTTAATCCATCATACACACCATCTATTTTACTAATATTTAGTTTTGGTGGTTACACTATGTTTTATACATATATTTCTTATATATTTTTTATATTTACAAATCATATATATCATATAGTATATTTTATTTTCAAACTCATATTCTACTTATATTCATGGTTTTTATATATGTATATATTTATATTTATATTCATTTACAAGTTTATATTTATACTTATATTTATATTCATTTATATTTATATAATCATATTTACATTCATATTTTATACTTATATTTATATTCATTTATATTTATATAATATTTACATTCATATTTTATACTCAAAATAATAAAGATATTTATATTTACATCTATATTTTATATTCAATACTCAATATCAATATTTAATATTTCTATATTTTTATACATTTTACATCTATAAATATTTTACTAATATATATATATATATATATATATATATATATATATATATATTTTATACATCAAATCAGTAATATACCACATATTTGTACAATATATTCAATACATATTTATATATGTTACATATTAAATTCTTACAAATACTTTTTGCATATTTATATCAAAATATATTTATGTACATATATTATTATTATGTTACAATATACTATACATCCATTTATCTATCCACTTATTATTTCCTTATATGAACATTGGTACACACTGTATTTCTTGTGTATTGCATATTGTCATAACTATTCATGTTCAACATTGTAGTTATGTGAAGGTATTTACGACAGTTGGATTTCTACATCCGAGATTTTATGATTGTTTACATGTTATATATTTAGGAATTTTATATTGAGTATTTCCATAAGTATGTTACGCTACATGCCTTTAATGTTGGTTTTCAATGTTGATTTCTCAAAACGCAACATACAACAGATACACAAGTACTTTCAAGAAGCCATGTATGTTGATGGTTCAGTTATTTACAAGCTATTACTTGTTGTATAATCAGGGTTTATGTGGTTTATTTATTCATGTAACTAACTTCTTGTATTCTAATTTTTTAATTTTTTGTATTCTAATTTTTTGTATTCTAATTTTCTGTATTTAATCATCAAACCAGCCCCAGTCAAGTAAAGTAAAGAAAGCTAGTTAGACTTTTATTCATACTTCATGCACAATTTATTTTATAATACCCATTTCATTTTAAATTCATTATTAATTAATGATGACAGTTTCTGTAGACCAATGAGTAAGATCTACTTGTTATAAAAGAACAATTTTGTCTACGTGGAACAGGATTCTGAAGAAGTCTCAGTTGTGAGATGAAAGCGCTAAATCTTCTATTTTGTTTTTATTTTTTGTTCAAATAAATATTATTTAATTATATCCACTCTGTGGTCATCAATCTACATTTTGTAGCAACGTGATTGGGGTTATTGGACAGCCTTTATTGTACCGGAGCAGCGTTGAGTTGTACTTTTGTGGGATATAAACATTTCCCAACATTGCCCTTTTCCTCTCCAGTAACCTCATATTAATGCACACCTTCCTTTTCCACCTGTCTTTTGCTCTGTAGCAGTGGGTACTCAGCCCTCTTTTCTTAACCTCCTTGGCCTCTGATTAATAACCTTCTCTAAATCCTCCTTATTGGTGCCTCCTTTCCTAGATGCATTTCCTGTAGGATTTACGTATGCCAAATTGTCTGGTAGTTTAGGATTTTAATTACTTTGGACCTGGCTTTGAGGCCATTTACGTTTTCAACTTCAGAGTTTTTCATTTGACTTTTTATTTTCTTGCCTTTACTATTTCTCTCGTACTGTCTTCTTGCTTCTCGATTCAGCATGCGTTCTGATATCTTTTTTAGGTTTCTTGTTCAACTGTGTACTATTTTCTCACTTTTTATCTTTTCTGCAAGCTTTAAAACTCTTAACTGATAACTTTCTAAAACTTTAACTATATACTTAAAATTTTGTGTTCCCCTATTGTCTTTGTAATTTCACATTTTGTTAGGCACTGCTCTTTTATGGTATCACTTGTCCACCTCTATGTTGTCCTCATTCAGTGCGACCCACTCTTATTGTCTTCTTTTTATTCTCCTCCTTCCACAGTTTCCTTCAGTTGGCCATCTGTTTGTTTCTGTTCCTGGTTCTTACTTTTAAGCTGTTATCCCTCATCCATTTCTTCCCTGCTGGTTTCTCTCTCTAACTTCTTTGTCTTGATGCTTTGTTTACTTGTGTTTATTGTATTCCTTTCTAATCTGCTTTGGATCTTTTCTGCAGTGTAATATTCCCTTCTAGTCTGCCTTCTATTTGTCCAGCTAGGATGCATTATTTTTCCTTCAGGCTTACAATATAATTTTCTTTGCAATGTAATATATTCCCTTGTTTTACCACCTTCTCTTGCTCCATGCTCTTGCCTTGACCTTTCGAGGTAACCTGTCATCGTATTGACTTGTTTTTCATTGGCCTTCTTTCGGGTGTCGCTGTGACCAGCTGACTTTCTACTTTTAATCCCACCCCTGCTTCAGTCTTGGGCCCATCCTCCTTTTGTACTTTCATGTCCTAAATCTAATATGGCAACCCTTAAAGGAGGTTTGTGTGGCTTTGTCTTTGGTTTTGTGTAGGAAGTAAGACCAGGGAGAGAGTGGTCTGACCAACTTGGGTTACTATATCTTATATTTTTACTACTGTAGTATTCTTTGCTTATGCTGTATCCTCATGATTTTAAGCTATTTTCATTAATCTCGCTGTATGCTGTCTGCCGGAACCTCCTCTTTAAAAGTTTTAACATATCCTCCACAGTCACTGTTGCAACACTGCATATCCCCCACAGTCCCCTCCTGCTATCTCCCAGTGATAGGCAGTGTTGGCCTACGAGATAGTTGGCACTTTCTTGCCTTGGGACCAATGTTTCTACTAACTCCTTTGTACCACACGTCTTGGCATTAAGGAGGGCTTCCACCAGATATAGAAGGTGGCATTCTGTAGGTTTCAGGCCAACCACAGACTCTAGCAGGCAAGCATTCCCACAATTCAGTTAAAATTGTGGTAAATTGCTGTGCAGTTGTACTTCATTTGCACTCTTACATGGGGCCATACCTCTCAACCTGGAAACCTCAAAAATCTGGACAAGGCCCATGAAAAATGGGTACAAATCTGTACGCTGATTAACGTAAAATTTGCATACATAATTACGCAACCCCACCCACTCTAGTGGAATTGTGGGATACCAACTTTCAAACGCAAACTGAAGAACAGACAACCAAAATATGGCACCAGAGTCCCCCTGCAACCATTCTAATGTCCCATTACCTGGCTATTTTGCCCCATTTGCCATAAACAATCATGTGTGCATACTGCTTTACTTCTCCAATGATTATTTGGATTTTTAGATTTTATAGCACAATGCACAAACACTAATAGATATCTGGTAAACAAAGCAATACTGTCTCAATGAAAATATCTGCCCTTGAAACTCACATTCATTGAAACCCACACCACATCCAAAGAAAATGCATCTGTCCAGTGGTGGATAAAGATTACCTTTGGGCTGTTTTGAAATCATTGGCCCCTTGCACACAAAACAAACATACATGCATTCTTTGATACACCTTCCTGACTTTATTAAATTATATTCCTATACAGCACACTTGTTAGACTTGTTAGAGAGCATTTTAAATGTGTTTTAACATTTTTTCCAGTAGGCAATGAAACAAAATGCATGAACCAATAATGACAGAACTGTCCAGTTCAGAACATTTCCATCATAAAAGTTTACTCTAGCCCCCCCCCCCCCCACACACACACACACACACACACACACACACAATCACACAAGTACACAAGATAAAAAAGGATCAGTGCTAAATAAATTTCTCTTTCCATGCACTCTGATCAGCTGGTCAGGAAGCACATTAACTTGTATAATTTAGTTTTCATTTTATGTACCTCTAGTCTAGTCTGCATACTTTATCAGTTCCAATTACACACTTTAGTTTCCTTACAAAGAACATCATTCACTGTAAATACTTTTTCTTGTGCAAAACTTCCCTGGTTTTCTCTCATAATGCACACTATTTTTGCACAGAGGTATCATTCACATGGATTAAATACTGAAAAATAATTTCTTTAACTGCTACAAACAAGTCAAACAGCAGTGCATACCTCCTATACCTCAATAACTGTTTCTAACTGTATTTCATACAGAAAACACTCCAAAACCTGCTTCTCTATCACTTCCCTAAATTACTGGAGCAGCGTCTGGAAAACCTAATAACTCCAGCAGTAGTAGTTTCCTTAAGCAAAACATTTCACCAGCTCACCTAATAACTCCAGGAAACCAGCAGCCATTATTTGTTCGTTTCCTCCATGCAAAACAGCCAAAGCCAAGCTGTTTCCTCTGAGCAAGACGGCCAAAGCATTAATCCACCAGCCAAAACAGCCAAAGCATTAATCCACCACAGTGACAAACACACAGGCAGCCAAAGCTCTGCAGCAGTCATTTGTGTAGTTAACGCGCTAGATCCATTTAAACAGCCATCCGGAAAGCACATGAGCCCTTGAGCTCAATTCCGACAGGCTGATGGAGCTGCTGTCATCACGCACGTGATGACGTCCGCTCAAAAAGGCACGAAATACAAAAATTTCAAATCGGCTGGAAAAAAATCAGAAATGAAGGGGTGCCACTCTGGAATTGTGGCACCCCATTATTTGGACCCCAAAACTTGGTAAAAACTGAGTAATTCAGTACAGTTGAGAGGTCTGTATGGGGCCGAATGATTTGCAAAGCTTCAGATTGTTCATGACCTTATTAAATAATTTTGAAATGTATGTGTATGTGTGTGTGGGTGGGGATGCCTCCTCATCCTTGAATCAGAATATACCCCTTTTGACATTGCACTACCTTGGAGTAAAGGGAAGAGTTGTCCCCCCCCAAGGGGATAAGTTATTGCAGGTAGGTATTTAAAGCTTGAGGAGTGGGTGAGCAAAACTTTCCTATAATGGCTGCATGGGGGGCTTAACCCTCCCAAAGAAGAAACAAACCATACAGTCAGGTTTTGGGCCATTTCCTATCTCTTTGAAACTCCCTGCCTTAAAACCGGCTTTAGCACAGTTTTGCACTTGTAACAGACTCAGCACAGCTCCTCGTGGTGTCCTGCAGAGTTCTACAAGCAGCGGAGAGTGAAAAGAGAGACTTTAAAAAGATTTAAGTATTTTTTTTCTACCTTCCTAACTGTGACTGCATATTCCCGCCGAAAAGCTGGTTTTCTGACTATCTGAGATCTGCAAAGCATTGTTTTTCTACATTTTTTGAGTTTGCACTTTAAAAGTTGTATTTTTGCTTTGTTTAATTGTTGTAGGCTACACACTCAAGTGCACTAGCCGATTTAAAGCATTTACTGTGTCCTTGTGCCTAGTTTCTGTTTAGAAAAAAAAAAAGAAAAAAAAAATATCCTTGTTTCTCGCCTTTTCTGAACTAGAATAGTCCAGTTTTCAAGTCTTGTTGAATTCTAGGCTGTGTTATAGTTCCTGTGTTGCCCATATCCTTACTTGGATAGGCAGAAGCTTCTCTGTTCACCAGTGAGAGTAGGGAGCTTTGAGCAGCCTATCTGTCCCTGGAGGAGTGGTCTCAGCCCAGTAACTTGTAGCTTATTGGCCGTTTTGGGCCATTTCCTATCTCTTTGAAACTCCCTGCCTTAAAACCCGCTTTAGCACGGTTTTGCGTGATTTTGTGCATCGCACAACATTGCGCAGCGTCGTTTAAGCAGTTTTTAACAATTCCCGGCTCCACAAAGCCTTCTCTTCAATTTTTCCCTTAGAACTAGTCAAACTTGCAAAAATATGCAATCAACCTTCATTCTACAGCCCAACACTTGCTCAAATTTCTCAGTAAGCACTAGCTAAGTTTAGCACTACACCCCCTATATTATACAGAAGTACAAGGCTCCCTATTCGTCCATTCCAGACAATCAATAAATCAGTTATTTAAACCATCCAGGCATGTCCAAATCGCAGTTTCAAGTATACTCTCCAGTCCAGTTAGTGAATCTGGGAATCCTGAGGCAGTATTACAATTGCCTTATGTACACAGACAACCCTCTCCTCCTTCCAACAAACATAAATATATGTGAGAGATGCAACTATACAGCCAAACTGGAGGCCGGGATCTCTCGACCCAAGGCTGGCACAGTCAGTCAGGTGGTGAAGGAAAGCACTCGCACCACACAACCAGTCTCACATAGACAAATCGCACCAGCAAACAAGACGCATAAACGCACAAAAACATACGTGGAGGCTCTAAATAAAAATCTGCCAAAACAACAGAGACCTCCAAAGCAGATATCCAAGCAACCACTACCACACAACAACCTTCACGTATCACATACTTCACAAAGTCTGTGTGCCACGCAGTCGCAGTCCCCAAGGCTAAATAACAACACCTAATACACTAGTAATTGGAGACTCTATTGTCAGGCACACTGAATTCCCACTCACCAGACGGAACAAGGAGAAGGTCAAGGTAAGCTGCCTGTCGGGTGCCAGGATCTGCCACATAACACAAGCACTCAGGTCACTCCACAGCAGGTACAAATATGACTCTGTCATTGTCCATTTTGGTGTGAATGACCTGAGACATACCTCCCTGGACCTCTCAATAATAATCTGCTCAAGCAACAGAGACTTTCAAAGCAGAAATGCAAGCAACCTCCACCCCCCAACACAACCCAAATGACACATAGCCCGCAGACTCAGTGTTCCACTCAACCACAGCCAATAAGGCAAAACAACGTGCCCAACACACTAGTCATAGGCGACTCTATAATCAGGCACACTGATGTCCCACTCACCAGGGTGAACAAGAAGAAGGTTACTGTCAGCTTGCCTGTCTGGTGCCGGGATCCGCCACATAACCCACGCACTCAGGTCACTCCACAACAAGTACAAATATGACTCTGTCATTGTCCATGTTGGTGTGAATGACCCGAGACGTACCTCCCTGGACTACATGAAAAGAGACATAGATTGGCGCTCTGATCATGTAGCCCAGACAGGTATGACCCTGACCCTGAGTAGCATCTTACCCTCACCAAGAATGATGCCACAGTATAAAGACAAAATGATCAATTTTAACAATTGGCTAACCTATTGGTATCATTCTAAGGGGATCTAGTGTCTTGGTCAGCCTGGGATGACATGCTCGACTAGCCACGTTGCTTCACCAGGGACGGCTTGCACCTGTCACCCCCTAGGCTTTTGAATACTGGCTAAGGCTCTTGCCACCCCCATAGTGCCTTTTTTTAGGCAGGGCTCAAAAGACAAACCCACCTCCATAGACATTACCAGAAACAAAAAACTAAGGGTAATGCTACTCAACGCCAGAAGTCTAAACCTCAAGATGCATGCACTCGAGGCACTCCTCAGTATGGAGAAAATCGATATCTGTGTAGTAACAGAAAACTGGTTCAAGGCTCCAGAGAGCACCCCAGCATTACCAGGATTCAACTCGTACCATTCTTTTTGGCCCCAGAACTCAGACCCAAATACTAAAGGCGGGGGAGTATCCATCTTCATCAAGGATACCCACACCTCCAGGTTAGTGGCACTGCATGAGGCAGCGGAGACCATCCATGTGCAACTAACAGTAGGTAAAACTGCTTTTCAGTTTGTAGCTTGCTACAGATCACCAACCCTGACTCAGGACCCCCACTCTGCATTCCTGAGAACACTGGAAAATATGAAGGTCTCACCAAACACCATGATATTGGGGGACTTCAACTACCCAAACATTGACTGGGAAAGCTACTCAAACCCAAACTCTTTTGCCCAACGGTTCCTTGAGTTTATAAACACTCAAATGCCTTGGAACAGCTGGTCACCACTCCCACAAGAGGGGACAACATATTGGACTTGGTCATCATCAACATGGGGGCTAAATGTTCCATACCAGAGGTAAACCTCTCGTTGGTAAGATCAGACCATAAAGTAATCACAATGGACATCCACATCCTGACCCCACCCCCAGCAAAGGAAACCACTGTGAAAATTTTCTCAAAAGCAAACTTCACACTTCTCAAGACCGGGCATATGGAAAATGCTACCCAAACCGCAGAATCCTTTACAATTGCACTCTATGAGCACCTACAGGAATGCATGGATCGTGCCATCCCAAGTAAAACCAAGACTCACTCCTCCAAAAACAGGAGACCAGTCTGGTGGACCCCAGCCATAAATAAGTTGTACAACAGAAGGAGGAAACTATTACATGAAAAGGCAAAATCCCAAAAAGGGAAGGCATCCTTGATCAGTACTAATAAGAAACTTCGATCCCTCATAAAATCATCAAAGGCTAGCTTTGAAAGAAAAATCGCCAAAGACTCTAAAGATAATCACAAGGCGTTCTTTAGCTAAGTCAAGAATCTGGGTGGCATCTCTCAGATATGCTCTGAGCTGGTGCAAAATGGCACAAAATACACTGAACCCACTGACATTGCCAACATCCTGGCAGACAGGTTCAGTGCAGACTTTACCCCCCTTCCCCCCCAAAAAGAGCCAGTGTCTATCCCAGAAGAATGCAATTCCCCAGACATCACAGACACACAGGTGAAAGCAGCCCTCTCCAAAGTAAAAAAAACACAGCATCAGTGGGACCGTATGGTATCCCGGGCTGTGTCTTACACGAGCTTCAAAATGAACTAAACCCTCGCATAAAATTCACTGTTCCAACTCAGCCTTACCACAGGTTATGTACCCAAAGAATGGCATACAGCAACAGTGATCCCGCTGTACAAAGGTGGTGCCACAATGGATCCTGGGAACTATCGCTCTATAAGCCTGACTAGCCTGGTCTGCAAGGCTATGGAGCACATCATTATGGATCTCATAAACAAAGACATTGGGAACCTCCAAACACTGGACCCTGCCCAATTTGGCTTTGGTAAAGGCAGATCTTGCCTCTTAAACCTAGTTGACTTCTTTGAAACAGTTACCAAAGCCATAGATGAGGGAAAGGTAGTCCACACAGCCTACCTGGACCTCGCAAAGGCCTTCGACACAATACCCCACTCTGGCATCCTAAATAAACTTACTAGCTTAAATATTAACCCATATGTCACAAGATGGATTGCAAACCGGCTCAGGGATAGAAATCACATGGTCAGTCGCGGGTGCCATGTCCAGCTCTAAACTGGTTACAAGTGGCGTCCCACAGGGCTCAGTCCTGGGACCCCTCTTGTTCGGCATTTACTTCTCTGAGGTGCAGGCAAACAAGGGAGGACTGTGGCTTACCAAGTTCGCAGACGATTGCAAACTGGGAGCCATAATACACTCTCCAGCTGACACAAGCATCCACCAGAAGGGCCTTACGGAAACGGATACCTGGTGTCAGAACCATGGCCTCAAGCTAAATGCCAAAAAGTGCATAGTCATCCCCTTTGGGAAAAACAAAGTGCCCACAAACTACCACATAGGAGGTAATCCACTAAGTACCGAAGAATTAATTAGGGATCTGGGGACCCAAGTAGATAGCAGCCTCTCCTTTGACAATCACATTGCCAAAGTGGTTAGAAAAACCTTCTATATAGCTCACCTAATCACAAAAGGGTTCACATCTAGATCAAGAGAGGTCATTGTGCCCCTCTACTCATCACTCATTAGGCCCATAATTGAGTACAATGCCCCATTTGGGATGTACCTTACCCGACACCTGCAGTAACTGGAGAGACCTCAGAAATACCACACCACGAGGATCATGGGCCTCAAACAGATGCCCTATGCAGCTCGACTAAAGAAGCTCCAACTCTACTCAGTTGCTTACTGCCTACTCAGAGGTGACCTCTGCCTGACATTCAAGGCCATGTCTAACCCGGAACTGTTGGACATGCTCCACCTCAAGAAAACCAATTCCATTAGAACTACATGCTCTAGGGATTTAAACCTTAGCACAACAATAAACAGGACATGCTGGAGGGATAGATTCATATCCCAAAGGCTTCCCTCGCTCTGGAATAGAATCCTAGTCCATGTTAGATGGAGCCCCTCGCTGACCCTCTTCAAGAGAAGTCTTGATGAGTGGATGGGTGATCGTAAATTTACTCCTTGGATCACTTCTATGGCCCTGCTGGACAGAGGCTCAGGAATCTAGTCTAAAAGGGAGGCGAAAGCCAACATTCTGGCTATGCTTATAAATACCCTAGGGCAGATAGCCTAGTACCTACCTATGAACCTGTGTAGCTTGACTTGACAGTGGAAAATGCTATTTTGGTAATCTGTTGGACTTTATGCTCATTTGAACCAAGGTGAGAATTGATGCAAGACCCAGTAAATGTACTTGTATATAAAACAGAAATTTTTCTATAACATTCCATTAAGTGTAACTTTTTTATCTGAAGTAGTTTACTTAATTTGGTCTTCAACATGTGGGATAAGGGATCTGTATCGGATCCGAGCCAGCAAACTTACTAGCATCTGCTCCAAGCTCCTCACCTTACCCATATTACACCTCCATTACCTTCCAACCCCCAGATCTTGTTTGCCGTGGCTAGCTGAAGCATCGTGATTTCCAGAGCTTCGAGTAGTAATTGGGCGTTAAAGTCTTTAGAAAGTTTTTTTTTCTCTACTAACTTTAGGATAGTGAATAGTGTAGGTTCCCCTTTCTCCTCCCTTCACTTGGTCCGTCGAGTGTTCAATCTTTAGTGTTGTTTAGCTTAGTCTTAGCGTAGTTTGTCAGTGTATTTGTTTCCCCTTCCCCCTCAGTGCTTTCTGTGTGAGTGAGGTGAGTGGTGTGTTTCAGTGAGAAAAATAATAATTTTTTCTTGTTGTTTTTCCACTGATCTTATGGCTGATAAGCCTGTGCTTAAAAGGTGCACTGAGTGTGGCCATAAGTTGTCCCGAGCAGATGGCCACACTCTTTGTGTACTGTGCTTGGGTGTGGCCCACCTTAGTACAGACTGCCCTGTATGCGCGGGTTTTAACCCGTGTGTGATCAAGGACAGGAATGCTAAGTTGGCAGATATGGTTTCCCTTCCTTTGGTCTCATCTTCTGGCTCCACCTTGGATCCCGTTCAGGATCTGATGTCACACCCATGGCGGGGGGGGGGGGGGGATTCCTCATCCGAACCTGGACAGTTTGAAGCTCATAGCTTGGCTGCTCCAGTTCCCATTATTGCCAGGACTCCTGTATTGTCCTCCTCAGGTTTGTTTTGGTGGCTGCTCATAAGTCTTCTACCAGGAAGGTTTATCGCAGTAAATGGAAACATTTTTCATTTTGGGCCTCTCAAAGGAGTTTAGACCCCTTCACGGCTCCTGTTTCTGCCATTCTTGATTTTCTAGCTGATATTTTTCAACAGGGAGCTAGTTCTACTGTCAAGGTTCAATTGTCTGCTATTTCTCATTTTCATGTGGGTGAGAATTCTACCTCTGTAGCCTCCTCCAGGCTGTGTAAATCCTTTACGAAAGGGACATATCTGTTACGCCCCCGTCAAGGATCCTGTTCCCCCATGGGACCTTACTATGGTTCTTCAAACTCTGGTCGCTCAGCCCTTTGAACCCGCTGCAACCACAGACCTAAAATTCTTATCTTGGAAAACAGCATTTCTGGTGGCTATTATCTCTGCAAAAAGGGTTTCAGAACTGCAGGCCTTGTCCGTCAAAGTACCTTGTATGATTTTCCACAAAGACAGTGTTTCCCTTCGGACAAATCCACCCTTTCTTCCCAAGGTGGCATCACCAGTTAACATCAAGCAAACCATCAATTTACCAGTTTTCTTTCCTAATTTTGCTAACAAGATAGAATACAAACTCCACTTGCTGTGGATGTTCATAGACATTTACGATTCTATTTATACAGGATAAAAAATGTCTGTAAATCCAGTCAATTGTTTGTATCCTTCTACAAACCCTTTTTGGGTAAACCTATCTTCAAGGTCACTATTGCTAGGTGGATTTTTTCATGCATCCTTCAGATCTATAAGGACCGAGGCTTGTCTCCTCCAGGTCAGGTGAATGTTCATTCATCTAGGTCAATGGCTACTTCTGCGGCCTTTTGGTCTAGAGTCTCTGGATGATATTTGTTCTGCAAGTAGTTGTTCCTCATCTCATACATTTATTTCTCATTACATACTGGATTTGACTTCCAGAAGGAGAGCATCCTTTGGTTATGAGGTGCTCCAGAATATCCTTCCATGACGGCCACCCAGGAGTGTAGTAGCTGGGGACTCTGTCCCACAGGTTGAAGACCAAATGAAGTAAACTACTTCAGATAAAGAAGTTGTGTACACTCACCATAACTTTCCATCTGAGTAGTTCTACTTCATTTGTCTTCAGCCGTCCCTCCCTCCTTCCCTGGACCTTGGCATATGAATAGGCTACAGGCTGCAGTTACAGGTCACAAGTATTTTTTCAGGTGGGGTTATCAGTATAAGAATCAGTAAACTCTATCTGGGGGTTGGAAGGTAGTGGAGGTGTATTATGGGTAAGGGGAGGAGCTCGGAGCAGATGCTAGTAAGTTTGCCAGCTTGGATCTGATACGGATCTGGTATCCCACAGGTTGAAGACAAATGAAGTAGAACTACTCAGATGGAACGTTATGGTGAGAACATAACTTTTTTTCCGTTCATCAAGAAGTTTGGTGAAAGCCATTTGCAGGATGGTTTTGCTTTTACCCCCCCCCCCCCCCCTCCAAAAAAAGCTCTGTTGGCGAAACCTGCAGTTCTTGCTTTTGAACAAATCATAGCTGAATGCTCCCTTATGTTTTCTATTCAGTAAAATTATCAGTTTCCTATTCTTCAATCCAGTTTTAGGCTGCCCAATTTTGTTTGGGTTCATGAAACGCATACAAAGACCCCCATTAACATATCTGCATTTTATCCAGCCCTTAAAGGGAAAACTAAATTGTATTTTATACTGCCAGTTTTTTTGTTTTACACCATGTAATATAATTTGCATGTAGTAGTGTTCAGAAAGTTTTCAGTAGATTTTAGCCCCTCCCCCTACTTTTCCCTGCTGTAGATGATCAATTTCCTACTGATCTTCCTGTTCACATCATTTGTTTCAGAAAGGATTTTATTTGCATGACATAGGCAAGGCAAAACTATATGGTAACGGGTGTAATTTCACATGCAGAGACTATTCTGCCCCTCTCTTGTCTTTCGGCTTTTCCTGGTTGGGGGTCGTCACAGCGGAACTCCAGTCCGCTAATGATTGGCAGTGAATTTTTACTGTGCAGAGTTACCAGCTCGATGCCCAACCTTCAAAGAAGGCAGACACATTCACGCTCGCACCTACCTGCATGTCTTTAAACGTCACTCGACCATGGGGAGGGGACGCAAACTCCACACAGAAGGCGCTCGAGCCGAGAATCGAATGGGAGAACCTCTTGCTGTGAGGCGACAATGCTAACCACTGCGGCCACAGAGACTATTTTGCCTGAGGTCACCAAAGTTCTGTTCAGTGCATATTAAACAAACTCTTTTCTGAAGAGCGAGTTGTTTGGTATATTCATGCAAAGAATGACTTGTACTTTAGTACTGCAAAATGATCAGTAAGTTTTCTCATTTTTATCCATGCCAGTGCTGAAAATTAAGGTCAGTAGAAAATACTGCAAGTTTCATATAGCTTACTTTGAAGTGACAAAGTCACAGATGAATAAGAAGGACTGCTAGACTTGTCAATACGACTTTGACACCTAAGCAAGAGCATGGCTGAGGGCTTAAAACTGTAACTTTGAATACATAAAATACACTGCTGTTTCTACATTTAGTGCAGGAGACTTGCAATAAAAAACTTTTTTTTGTCAGCTTACAGTTGACAAGACCATAGTATTTAATTGAAAATGTAATGCTAGCAATGCTTAAAAGGCATTCTAAGAAGGCTTGACTCAAGCAGTGCCATTTTGTTTAACTGAAGGAATATGGAGACTAACTGCTTTT
Source organism: Protopterus annectens (assembly GCF_019279795.1). NCBI lineage: Eukaryota > Metazoa > Chordata > Ceratodontiformes > Protopteridae > Protopterus > Protopterus annectens. The sequence continues at coordinate 905,528,033 of NC_056733.1, forward strand.
GCTGACAGTCTGAAAAACGATCACATTACCGTGGTAGTCTCCAGTATGGCCATTTTGCAGTATACATTTAAGACCTAATGCAACGCTTGCTTCTCTAGTTGGATTCTCAGCTAGGCTGATCTGTGTGGAGCCTTGATGTATTTCACTTTCTCAGCTAGGCTGATCTGTGTGGAGCCTTGATGCAATTCACATTCTCAGCTAGGCTGATCTCTGGGGAGCCTTGATGCATTTCACATTCTCAGCTAGGCTGATCTCTGTGGAGCCTTGATGCATTTCGCGTTCTCAGCTAGGCTGATCTCTGTGGAGCCTTCATAGGTTCATACTAGGCTATCTGCCCTAGGGTATTTATAAGCCTAGCCAGTGTGTGTTTGGCTTTCGCCACCCATTTTAAATGAATTTTGCTATGCCCTTTATCGAGGTTCGTATACTGTGCCTCTGTCTAACAGTGACACAGAAGTGATACCTGGGGTAAACCTACAATCTCCCATCCACTCATGAAGATTCCTCTTGAAGAGAGTTAATGTGGGACTCTGCCTAACCTGGACTGGGATTTTATTCCAGAGTGAAGGGAGCCTCTGGGTTATGAATCTGTCCCTCCAGCATGTCCTATTTATTTCAGTGCTGAGGTTCAAGTCTCTCGAGCGCGTAGCTTGATGGGATTTGGATTTTCTGAGGTGCAGCATGTCCACTAATTCCGGGTTGGATATGGCTTTGTACGTCAGGCACAGATCGCCTCTGAGCACGCGGTATGCCACTGAGTAGAGCTGGAGTTTCTTTAACCGGGCAGCATATGGCATCTGTTTGAGCCCTTTGATCCTCTTGGTGAGGTACTTTTGGGGTCTTTCTAGTTGCTGCAGGTGTCTGGTAAGGTACATCCCAAAAGGGGCATTGTACTCAATTGTGGGCCTGATGAGGGATGAGTAAAGAGGCACGATGACCTCCCCTGATCCTAGATGTGAATCCCTTCATGATTAGATGGGCTATATAAAATGTTTTTCTAACCACTTTGGCCACGTGGTTTTCAAATGAGAGATTGCTGTCAACTTGGGTCCCCAGGTCCCTAATTACTTCTTCTGTACTTAATGGATTGCCACCTATGTGGTAATTTGTGGGCACTTTGTTTTTGCCAAAGGGGATGACTATACACTTTTTGGCATTTAGCTTGAGGCCATGTTTCTGGCACCAGTTGTCTGTTTCTATGAGGCCCTTTTGTAGGATGCTTGTGTCGGCTGGAGAGTCTATTATGGCACCTAGTTTGCAGTCATCTGCGAACTTGGTCAGCCACAGTCCTTCCGTGTTGGCCTGTACCTCCGAGAAATATATACCGAACAAGAGAGGTCCCAGGACTGAGCCTTGTGGGATGCCACTTGTAACTGGTTTGGAGTCTGACATTGCTCCAGCAATTCTAACCATGTGGGTTCTGCCCTTGAGCCAGTTTGCAACCCATCTAGTGACATAGGGGGTGATATTTAAGCTGGTGAGCTTATCTGTAATGCCCGAGTGGGGTATTGTATCAAAGGCTTTTGCGAGGTCCAGGTAGGCTGTGTGGACCACCTTCTCCTCGTCAATGGCCTTGGTGACTGTTTCAAAGAAATCGACCAGGTTTAAGAGGCAGGATCTGCCCTTAAGAAAGCCGAACTGGGTAGGATCCAGTGTCTGTAGGTCCCCAATATCTTTATTTATGAGGTCCATGATCATTCCATAGCTTTGCAGACTAAGCTAGTCAGGCTTATGGGGCGATAGTTTCCAGGATCCTTTGAGGCACCACCTTTGTGGAGAGGGACCACTGTTGCTGTACGCCACTCTTTGGGTACATATCCTGTAGTAAGGCTGAGATTGAACAGTAGTTTTATGTTTGGGTTTAGCTCTTCTTGGAGTTCATGTAGGACCCAGCCCGGGACACCGTCTGGTCCCATTGATGCTGTGTTTTTTGCTTTGGAGAGGGCGGCTCTTACCTGAGCATCTGAGATGTCAGGGGGGCAGCACTCTGCTGGGATAGATATTTGCCCTTTTGGTGGGGGGGGGAGAAGTTTGCGCTGAACCTGTCAGCTAGGATGTTGGCAATGTCTGTGGGTTCGGTGTATTTTTTGTCATTTTGGACTAATTCTGAGCATATCTGGGAATTCCCACCCAGGTTCCTAACATAACTAAAGAAAGCCTTGTGATTATCCTTAGTGACTGTGCAATTTTTCTCTCGAAGCTGGCCTTAGATGTTTTTATGAGCGCCCGTAGTTTTTTGCTAATACTGATCAGAGATGCCTTCCCTTTTTGGGATTTTGCTCTATCATGTAGTAGCTTCCTCCTTCTATTGTATAGTTTGTTTATGGCTGGGGCCCACCAGACAGGATGCCTGCCTTTGGAGGATTGGGTCTTGGTTTTATTTGGGATTGCATGATCCATGCATTCCTGAAGGTGTTCATAGAATGCGTTTATAAAGGATTCTGCTGTCTGGGCCGTATTTTCCACAGGCCCGGGGGCTTTGAAGGATTCCACCTCAGTTTTGAGGAGTGTGAAATTTGCTTTAGAGAAGTTTTTCACTGTGGTTTTCTGGGCAGGGGGTGGGGTCAGGATGTGAATATCCATTGAGATTAGTTTATGGTCTGATCTTACCAGTGAGGGATACACTTCTGGTCTGGAGCATAGAGCCCCCATGTTGATGATGATCTGGTCCAGTATGTTTACCCCTCTTGTGGGGAGTGGTAACCAGTTGTTCCATAGCATTTGAGTTTATAAATTCTAGGAACCTTTGGGCTAGGGTGTTGGAGCTAGAGTAATGCTCCCAGTCTATGTTTGGGTAGTTGAAGTCGCCCAATATAATGGTGTTTGGTGAGACCTTCATATTTTCCGGTGTTCTCAGGAAGGCCGAGTGGGGTTCCTGGGTTTGGGAGGGTGGTCTGTAGCAGGCTATAAACTGGAAGGCAGTTTTACCCACTGTTAGTTGCACATGGATAGTCTGTGATGCTTCGTGCTGTGCCACCAACCTGGAGGTGTGGGTATCTTTGACGAGTATTGATACTCCCCCCTTCTTTTGTGGTTGTCCAAGTTTTGGGGCCGAAAAGCATGGTATGGGGTATAACCTGGTAGTGCTGGGGTGCTCTCGGGAGCCATGAACCAGGTTTCTGTTACTGCACAGATATCTATGTTCTCCATGCTAAGGAGAGTTTCGAGTGCATGCATCTTGAGGTTTAGACTTCTGGCGTTGAGTAGCCTTAGTCTTAGTTTCTTATCCCTTGTGATACCTATGGAGGTGGGTTTGTCTTTTGAGCCTTGCCTAAAAAAGGCACTATGGGGGTGGCAACAGCCTTTGCCAATATCCGAAAGCCCAGGGGGTGACAGGTGCAAGCCATCCCTAGCGAAGCATCATGGCTTGTCAAGCATGTCATCCCAGGCTGACAGGCATTGGATCCCCTTTGAATGACACCAATACTTAAGCCAATTGTTGAAATTGATCATCTTGTCTTCATATTGTGACATCATTCTTGGTGAGGGTAAGCTGCTACTCAAGGTCAGGGTCAAACCGGCCTGCGCTACATGCTCACTGAGCTCCTCTGCCTCTCTTCATGTAGTTCAGGGAGGTACGTCTCAGGTCATTCACACCAGCATGGACACTGACTGAGTCATATTTGTACTTGCCTTGTGCTTGTGTTATGTGGCGGATCCTAGCGCCCGACAGGCAGCTCACCGTGACCTTCTCCTTGTTCAGCCTGGTGAGCGGGACGTCAGTGTGCCTGACGATAGTCACCTATTACAAGTGTATCAGGTGTGTTGTTTAGCCTTAAGGGCTGTGACTGTTCGGCACACTGGCTTTGTGAGCTATGTGTTGCACGTGTTTTGTTTTGGGGTAGCGGTTGCTTGGGTGTCTGCTTTGGAGGTCTCTGCTGCTTAGGCAGATTTTTATTTAGAACCTCCGAGTATGTTTTTGTGTGTTTGTGTTTGGTTTGCTGTCGTGGTAGGTCTATGTGAGACTGGAATTGTAGTGAGTGTGGTTTCCTTCTCCTCCTGACTGGTTACGCCAGTACTGAGTTGAGAGAGCTTAGCCTCCAGTTTGGCTATATGGTTGCATCTCTCACATGTGTTGGAACTTGTTGGGAGGAGGAGAGGGTTGTCTGTGTACATGAGGCAGTTGTAACATTGCCTCAAGATTCCCAGATTCACCAGCTGACCGGAGAGGAGATTGACAACTGACCTTTGGACATGCTAGAAAAGTATTGGGAATTCCTTTATAATTGAAAAAAAGGGCCAATGGGGGAACAAGGTACTCAAGGGGAGTTTGTGAGGGTGTTGTGCTTTTAATTTTTTAGTGCTGACTTATATAATTGATTTAGTGAGCAAGTGCCAGGCTTTAGAGTAGGAATAGGGTGTTTATTATGAGAACTGGATCAGTTCTAAGGGAAAAAGTGAAGAGCAGACTTTGTGGAGCCGAGAATGGTTTAAACCCAATTAAGAGGAGCTGCCCGATGCTGCGCTATGCGCAAAATCGCACAAAGCTGCGCCTTGATGCATTCTCAGCTATTATGATCTCTGTGTGGAGCCTTGATACATTTCACATTCTCAGCTAGGCTGATCTCTGTGTGGAGCCTTTATGCATTTCACATTCTCAGCTAGGCTGATCTCTTTGTGGATCCTTTATGCGTTTCACATTCTCAGCTAGGCTGATCTCTGTGTGGAGCCTTGATGCATTTCACATTCTCAGCTACGGTGATCTCTGTGGAGCCTTGATGCATTTCACATTCTCAGCTAGGCTGATCTCTGTGGAGCCTTGATGCAATTCACATTCTCAGCTAGGCTGATCTCTGTGGAGCCTTGATGCATTTTGCATTCTCAGCTAGGCTGATCTCTGTGGAGCCTTGATACATTTCACATTCTCAGCTAGGCTGATCTCTTTGTGGAGCCTTGATGCAGTACACATTCTCAGATAGGCTGATCTCTGTGGAGCCTTTATGCATTTCACATTCTCAGCTAGGCTGATCTCTTTGGAGCCTTGATACATTTCACATTCTCAGCTAGGCTGATCTCTTTGGAGCCTTGATACATTTCACATTCTCAGCTAGGCTGATCTCTGTGGAGCCTTGATGCATTTCACATTCTCAGCTAGGCTGATCTCTGTGGAGCCTTGATGTATTTCACATTCTCTAGCTAGGCTGATCTCTGTGGAGCCTTGATGCATTTCACATTCTCAGCTAGGCTGATCTCTGTGGAGCCTTGATGTATTTCACATTCTCAGCTAGGCTGATCTCTGTGGAGCCTTGATGCAGTACACATTCTGAGATAGGCTGATCTCTGTGGAGCCTTGATGCATTTCACATTCTCAGCTAGGCTGATCTCTGTGGAGCCTTGATGCAGTACACATTCTCAGATAGGCTGATCTCTGTGGAGCCTTGATGCATTTCACATTCTCAGCTAGGCTGATCTCTGTGGAGCCTTGATGCATTTCACATTCTCAGCTAGGCTGATCTCTTTGGAGCCGTGATGCATTTCACATTCTCAGCTAGGCTGATCTCTGTGGAGCCTTGATGCATTTCTTTCATCCACATATTTTTCACCAAGTGCTCCATTTTCTTCTCCCGTTCCAAAGGCATACGGTGGGTTCTAGACTTGCCTTTATGTATTTGTAGATGTGATGAGAAATCTTTCTATCCATGTGGGGTTATCCTTTAATAATCCAGGTGATGTCTCCTTCTCTTTTATATCATAATGTATGTAATTCTCTTCCTTTTTCATGCTTTTCATTTTGTTTTTTCCTTTCATTTTCCCCTACTACTGCCTGTTAATATCACAGTTGTATTTACAGCAATTTCTACTTTTCACTCATTTAATTTTGCATGTACTGTGTCTGTGTCCAACCAAATCAAATATGTTTTACTATATGTCCAAATCTTAGTATCAGTGGCATTTACTTTGTATATGCTTACCAAGGTATATTGTCATAGTGTAAATGCTTGGGTTATACAGCCCACCATGCAAAGCTAACCCGGCTCCACTTTTTTTCTCTCTAGCAGTACTTTATTATACCTTCTGGAGGCATAACTTTACAGAGCCTAATGTTCAGGCAAGGACTTGCTACTTTTCAGGTAGAACTGTTGAAGTTCAAACATGACCAAGTGAGATGAAGCAGCTCTGTAAGCAGAGAGTTCTTCTCCGGGAATCAATTTAATTTTTTTATATAATTTCACTGTGTTGGAATTAATGCAGAATTATTTATTTTTTATTTTATTTATTTTACACTTGTTTACTGGGAAGGTCCGACTGGACACACGTCCTTTTCCAGCGGAGGCCCGGGGGGAAAAGCTCCAGTTAGTAATTAGAGTAATACAAGACATGAAGGTCATAAATTTAAATGTGATTACATACAAATCAATACAAGAAGGAGAAAAGCTCCAGTTAGTAAGACAAACCAAATAAGAATAAAGAAGAACTTGGTCATAAATGGAGTAATACAATGTATCAAAGGTCAAAACTTAAATGTGATGAAATGTAAATCAGTACAAGACACAACAGTAGTATATAGAATGTTATGCACCCGGGGTTCTGCTGTGGCGACCCCTAACCGGGAAAAGTGGACATGACAAACATGCATTTAAAAACTCCATTTTCTAAATATATTTGGAGCCTTCCACCTTTTGCACCGTCAATGATGCAGGAGCGTTGACTGCTAAGTAAATTAATTCTGTCCATAATACGCACAGCATTGCTCATTTACGGTGGCAGGTGGGGTGAACAGAAGTCGTACTAAAAAAAAGGTATCCGACACCAAGATGTTTCCAAGGATCTATGTGCACTTTTGATACCAATTGAAAAAGCTTCTGGGAGTTCCAAAATTTCAGTTATCCAAGAAGAGACTAATTTCACCATATCAGATCCTTCTATGTTGTCTGGTGCAGCAACTTTGGAGTCAAATACTTGGTGTGTGTGCCTTCTGTGGAAGGCTGGGTGCTAGGCTAGCAACTCAGTACCGTAAAACTCCACTGCCAGTCATTCTGTGGACAGTTGTTCCGCTTTTGTGACCTCTAACGGGAAATGCCGAAAGGAGAAGGTGGTTCCTGCTTGGGATTATTATTCAGTGGACTGGCAATGGGTGGAGTGCTTATGTGACGGGAACTATTTCTATCAGATTCTACAAACAAGCACGGAATAATTATGAATACACACTGCTTCTTCATACATTTTGTGCATTTTTCATCATCAACGGAAGTTCGGGGCCTTTGAATTGTTCGAGTTTTTTGAGTACATTGAATTGGCGAGCATAGACATTTCTGACTGATGGTATGATGAGCTCTCATGTAATTTTTCTTTTTGGTTTGTTGTAAGTACTAATTCTTTTATTAGTCTATAACATTATCAACGGTCACTCATCACTGTTGGACTATATTGGCTGTCTCTCAATATTCTTCAAGTGGACATTTTAAGTCTGTATGTCATTAATATCATTCATGTTATTGGGTTTGATGACATTGGTGTGTATTTTTGGTATGGACAATATATTGCTAAGTGTATATTGTATAATCAGCAAATTTAACCATTTCTTGTTAATTTTCATCTCTTCAACTTGTATAATTGCAGTCACCATTTATTCTTGACATTGAAAACGGAGATGCAGTATGTTGTCCACAGTTCCTTTGTTTGTTCAAATGTGACCTATAGACCTCCTTTCAAGTTCCAGCTTTAGAAGGAAAGATATTTGGAAGGGGAATTCGAATGAGAGGCCCTAGGATCAAAGTAAGCAAATTGCTGGAGAAAAAGGTTTAGGATTCCTGTGTGAGGTTACTACCTACGACATTTTTGTATCTAGGAATGGCCTAATTAATGTTCTAACGAGTGGGATGTTTGACATTCTCTGTTTTTTCAACTGTTCGTACTTTGTGAGATCAACGGACATTGTATTTTTCCAGTGGGTCTTTGATTTGGATTAGACGGCGAGGGATGGTGTGTGCTTTTATGTAACTCGCTTGCCTCAGTAATTACTGAATAACTGACTGTACCTTATCCCTACTAGGTGGTTAGTGCACGCACCCCATCAGGATAGCCAGTAGTCAAACCCTCCAAATATTGTCCCCACTTACTCCTTATCCACTCACTACTACAACTGCCTTTTCCCCCTCCACTCCACCCTTCTATATCTCTGTGAATACACCCTCACACATTTCATTCTAATCCTCTCCTCTCAAACTTAACCATCTCTCTTCCTACACATCCTTCTCACTCAACTCATACTCTGTCTCCCACCATGCAAACAGAATCTGCCTACTCTACCTTACTAGTCTCCCATAGATGTTCTTCATCTCACATTGCTGCAGTCCTTACACTTGGGTAGTCCGCTGTCCTCGGTCGGCCCGAATATCAAAGTATAAGGCTGACGTCGGTCAAGGCGCATTTGACTGACATCAGGACGTCAGGGTACAAATGCGCATGACCGACGTCATATCCTCAGTCTTTTTTGCCGCATGGTCCGATGCAGAAGCAGCATTGCAAGTGCCGGTTGGCGTTCTGAGATTTTTCGTTTTCGAAGTTTCAGACCGAGTCAAAGTTGGCTAAGTACCCCGTTGGGGAATATTTTAGTTTTTTCTTGCCTCAGTGGTTTACCGGATGTCAGAAAAAGTGAATAATTGCATTTCTTGTGGGAAACAGATACCGCATAGAGATTATCATACTTTGTGTATTCCTTGTTTAGGGCCTGAGCACGACGTTGTTGGCTGTCGCTCTTGTGCTAGATTTAATAAACGCACTATAAAGAGAAGGTTGGATTGTGCCAGGTTAGTCTTTGGGAAGCGGTGCAATTATAAAATGCCGTCGGATGCTCAGACGCCCGCTTCTTCGAAGAAGCGCAAGGACAAAGCAGTTAAGCCTAGGCTGGAAGAACCGTCTGTACCGGACGCCGGTTCTTTAGAGGTGTCGGTGGAGCCGGTGGTTCCACCAGAGATTTCTTTGGGTTCCCAGGGAGAGACTTTGTTATTGCAGGATGTGGTCTCTCAGGAGGCAGGTCAGGCCGAAGGGGCTTCTCAGGTTACTTTACTCCCCTCCCTTCCTAAGGTGGTTAGGCGCTCTCCTTCTGTTGCCAAGGCTTCTCCCAGGGGCAGGCCAGGTTTAGCTTCAGTTGGTGTTACCCCTAGTTCTTCAGGTACTGTGCCCTAGAGGCATATGCTTAAAATGGCAGAAGATTTGATTACTTTGATTAGGGGTTCTTTGCCCCCTCCTGATAAGAGACCTAGGGTGGAGCCTGAGCCAGGGAGTTTTGAGCAGGCTTCGGATGTTTCAGAGTCTTCGGCTGAAGACTTGCAGGAGTATTCTCCTTATTCTGACTCTGATGTGGATGATTCTACTCCTTCTGCTTCTCCTCCTGAGGATTTTTCTTTTTCAGAAACTCTTCATTCTATGAGGGAGCATTTTAAGTGGGAAGGCCAGGACTTCTCTGATTCCAGGAAAAGGCTTAGGGAATTTTTGTTTTTGCCCCAGCATAGGTCTTTGGCTATACCTCCTGTTTTAGATGTGGTGGAAGATGTTTTTGCAGAGGCTTCACTTAATCCTGATTCTTTGCCTCCTGCTCCTGTTAAACCTGATAGATATTACAGGGTGCCTGAAGCTCATAAGTATCTTTTTAAGAGTCCTAGGGCAGACCCAGAAACTGTTAGTCAGGGCCCTAAAGGTGTTAAGGCTTCTGTTGTCAAGAATCCGGTTCCTTCGGACAAAGAGGCCAAAGCTTTGGACAGATGGGGAAAGAAAGTTTATACTTCTTCCACTCTAGCTATGAGGGCTTTGAATTGCCAGTTTCACATGTTAAAATACCAAAACTATCTCCTTTCACAATTGAAGTCTAAGGTTGATGCTCTGGCGGAAGGTATTGATTGTAAAGAATTGCAAGATTTAGTACATGTTTCTGAACAGGTGGGTAAGCATTCTTTGCAATGTGGTTTTGATGCTGTACAGGCCTCGTCTAGGGTGGCTGCCACTGGGTCAGTTCTTCGCAGGCACGCCTGGCTGAGGGATCAGAATTTGTCTGACCATGTTAAAACAAGGATTTTAGATGCTCCTTTACAATCTGATGTGTTGTTTGGTTCTCCTGTTGGGACAGTTTTAAAGAAAATGGAAGACAAGGCTAAGTCTATGCAGACTGTTAAAGATTTTTTGCAGGTTCAGCCTCCAAAGTTTAGTAGAAATTGGCCTACTAAGGGGTGGATGTATCCTTCTTATGATTCCCAGTCTAGGGGTAGATCTAGACGTGGTAGGGGCAGAGCTCAGGGTTCTTTCAGGCCTCGTACAGGGAGTTCTCCTGCACAGTCTTCAGGTGAGGGCAGGGGTCAGTCCTTTCGTAAACAGACCCAATGACCTACCTTTTCAGCTGCCAGAGCCTTCTCGTCTGGCAGCCCCTTTGGGAGGAAGGTTGGCACTTTTCAAAGAAAATTGGAGTTTAATTACCCAAGACAGATGGGTATTGGATATCATACACCACGGTTACAGGTTTTATTTCCATACCTTACCTCCTTTCAAAGGCATGCCAGACGTTCCTCCTACACAAAGAATAGAGGCTCACAAGCAAATTTCTCTGTTACTCCAACTAGGGGCCATTCAGCGGTCCCTATGCCAGAAGTGGGCCTAGGATTTTATTCTCGCCTGTTCCTCGTACCAAAGAAAGGGAACACGTGGAGACCAATTTTGGACTTATCTATCCTCAACACTTATCTGGACATTCCCAAGTTCAAAATGTTGCCGCTACAGCAGCTTTTACCTCTGCTGGGCAAAGATCATTGGATGGTAACTTTAGATCTCAAGGAGGCTTATCTTCATGTTCCTATCAGACTGAGTTGCAGGAAGTATCTGCGTTTTCGAGCTGGGACTTCTCATTATCAGTTCTCTGCATTGCCCTTTGGCTTATCTACTGCGCCCAGAGTGTTCACGAAGGTTCTGGCTCCAGTGATAGCTTTCCTCAGGTTAAAAGGAATACAGATTTATCCTTATCTGGACGATTGCCTAATTCTGGCTCAAGGAAGGGACGAGCTTCTTCATCATTTGGATTATGTGATAGCAGTGCTAAGATGCCTGGGGTATTCTGTGAACGAAATAAAGTCCAGTCTAGTACCCTCTCAAGACGTGCTTTCTGGGTGTGAGACTGAATACAGCATCCCAGATGGCCTTTTTTGACCCCGGACAAACAAAAGAATCTTTCCCTTTACTTTCATCAGTTGTCTCATCAGTCCGGGCTGACTGCAAGGACAGTCCTTCAAGCCTTAGGGTTCATGGCATCTTGTATTCTGGTGCTTCCCAATGCCAAACTGCATATGAGGAAGCTACAATGGTATCTCAAAAATGTATGGACACAGCACTGCCAGGATTTGGACACTGTCATTCCAATAATACCTTGCATTCAAAAGGAATTTTTGTGGTGGGCTCAGGAATGTCACCTAAACAAGGGACTCTCTGTGACCCGGCCAGAGGCGAGTCAGATTCTAACGACAGATGCCTCAGACAAAGCTTGGGGAGCTCATCTGAATGGCAAGTGGATACAAGACAAGTGGCCTGCCAGACTACAACATCTACATATCAACTTGAAAGAGATGTTAGCAGTCCAGTTTGCATTAATAGCCTTCAAGGATTTACTTCTTCCAGGGCAGGTGTTGATTCTAACAGACAACACAACTGTCATGTGGTACATCAACAAGCAAGGCGGAACACATTCTTATCCTCTATGCAGGCAAGCGATGATTTTGTGGGAGACTGCTCTCACTTTACAGCTAAATCTTCAGGCAAGGTTTCTGCCGGGAGCACAGAACTCCTTAGCAGATGTGTTGAGCAGACAAATAATGGATCCCCACGAGTGGAAATTGGATCCTCATGTATTTCAGAAATTGACAGTGTCATGGGGAACTCCAGACATAGATCTGTTCGCTTCCCCACTAAACCACCAGCTGCCAAAGTTTTGCACAAAAGGTTTCATCCAACAGCTTGGAGAGTGGATGCTCTTTCTTTCAATTGGAGCAATCTTCATGTGTATGCCTTTCCGCCTCTGCCTCTCCTCCCAAAGGTACTACTAAAAGCCAGACAAGACAAGCCAAGGATGATTTTAATAGCTCCAGATTGGCCTCGACAGCATTGGTACCCATTACTGAGGAGCCTGGTGCGGAAGCCTCCATGGCCTTTGCCTCGATTCCACACCTGTTGTCTCAGGAGGACAGTCATCTGCTCAATGTCAAGCTTCACTCTCTGCACCTAACAGCCTGGCATATTCTGTTTTGAACCATAGTGGGCCTCCACTTCCACAACAAGTTTTGAATGTTATTTTGGAAGCTAGAAGGCCTAGTACAAGGAAAGTGTACGCAGAAAAATGGAAGAAATTTTTATTTTGGAGTGCAGCAAAGGATTTTGATGTTTCTGAGCCTAATTTAAGTGTGGTTCTTCAATATCTTACTGAGTTACTGGACAAGGGTTTGTCCTTCTCTTCTATTAAGGTTCATGCTGCAGGAATTTCGGCTCACTATGATTGTGACCCACCATTGTTTTCTCATCCTTTGTTCAAGCAATTTCTTAGAGGGGCAAAGAATATAAGACCCCACCTAAAAGCTCCTACTCCTGCTTGGGATCTCAATTTTGTGTTGGAGAAACTCACTCTACAACCTTTTGAGCCTGCAGCTACTGCTGAATTAAAGTTTTTATCATGGAAGACTGCTTTTTTGTTGGCTATTACCTCTGCAAGAAGGGTTTCTGAGTTGCAGTCCCTTATGGCAGTTGAGCCTTTCTTGATTTTCCATAAGGATAGGGTATCTTTACGGACTAATCCTTCCTTTATGCCTAAAGTGGTTTCTAGTGTGGCTTTAAACCAAACTATTCATTTGCCTACCTTTTATGCAAATCCCCAAAATAATGGGGAAAAGATTTTGCACACTTTAGATGTACACAGGCAGTTGCGTTATTATTTGGACAGAACTAAAGGGTTCAGGCAGTCTCAGCAGTTATTTGTTTCTTTTGCTTTGAGTTCTCAGGGCAAGCCTGTGTCAAAACAAACTATTTCTAAGTGGATTGGGTTTTGCATTGCTTTCTGTTATTCCCATCATGGCAAGGAAGTTCCAGCTGGGATTAGGCCTCATTCCACCAGGGCTACTGCCACTTCAACAGCTTTTTTAAGAGGGGTGGCAACTAAGGATATTTTGGAGGCAGCTACTTGGAGTTCAGTGCATACTTTTTCCAGGCATTATCACCTACCACTTTACTCTAAATCCAGGGCTGGTTTTGCCACTGCTGTTTTGCAGGGCATTTTGGCAGCTCCTGCTTCCTTATAATTTGGCCATCCTCCCTTTCCTCTGCTTTGGGATTCTACCCAAGTGTAAGGACTGCAGCAATGTGAGATGAAGAACATAGTACAGTTTTGTACCTACCATAAATGTAGATGTTCGAAGATCCACATTGCTGCAGTCCAATTTACCCTCCCTCCTTTCCCTCTGTTGGAGGCGGTTGTGTGGGTTGGGTGGTCAATTGGGTGTATATTGTTTATTGTATATATTGTACATATGTTTGGTGCTAGGAAGGTTGGTGGTTGGTTTGCTGTCTTTTGTTTTTTGACCTTTTATTTTTAGGGTCTTCTGACATCTGGGGCAAGAAAAGACTGAGGATATGACGTCGGTCATGCGCATTTGTACCCTGACGTCCTGATGTCAGTCAAATGCGCCTTGACCGACGTCAGCCTTATACTTTGATATTCGGGCCGACCGAGGACAGCGGACTACCCAAGTGTAAGGACTGCAGCAATGTGGATCTTCGAACATCTACATTTATGGTAGGTACAAAACTGTACTTTTCAGCACTCCCCTCCCTTTCATACAACTGCGATTTACATTAAAAAAGACTTTCCCTTTACAACCCAAGCCTCCCCCCACCTCTACAAACATATAATGAATCTTTTCTGTTTCAAAGGAAGCTCTTCCTTACCTCTAGTAAACCACTTCCCATACCCACCAAACTCGCCTCATTAGGTTCCAATATCTACACCTATGACCCATTAGAAAATAGATACCTATCCATACTCTACTCAAAATTTATCACCCTCCTCCTCCATTCTGGAGACGTACACCCTAACCCAGGGCCTTCATACAACTCCACCCCTAAACTACATTCATATAGCTCTTCCCTGCACCACAAATCTCTTCTCCTTGCCACACTTAATACCAGGAGCCTTTGTAATAAAATACCTTCCTTTCACGCTTGGATCTCTCATAACAAACCTGATATAGTCTCCATCACAGAAACCTGGCTAAAACCACACATAAAAGATACCGAAATTATGCCCCCTAACTATAAACTTATAAGAAGTGACATACCTCAAAAGAAAGGTGGTGGAGGTGTAGCCTTACTCTTCTCCTCCTCCTTAACAGTAACCCCCTATACTAAGCCCATACCCTCATTTGACACCGCTGAGCTAACCCTCGCCCTTCTCAAAATAAATAATTAAACTTTATGCATTGCCTCCCTGTACATTCCTCCTGGTAACAATATCCCTATACTGGAAGATATTCTTGCCTGGTTCACTTCCAACATAAATAGTGAGACTATAATCCTAGGCGATGTCAACATAAACTGGTCTTCCATTGACTCATTTACCCCTTCTTAAAGCATCAACCTATATCAGTTCACAGAGCTAATCAAAACCCCTACTAGACCAACTAAAGATTACCCCACAGGTAGCATCCTTGACGATACTAGTCTCCCACCCAAACTGAGTTTCTGATAGTGGTACTCTCTCAGACTTCCTTAGTGACATCTCCCTGCCTACATATACCATTCCCTCTTTCAACACAGACACCTTACCACCCGCAACATGCAAAACTTCAACCCCCTAATTTTCTCTAATACCTTAAAACAGATAAACTGGAACCCTCTAAAGTCCCTCCCTTTAAATGCCGCAGTCTCACATTTCAATAGAATTTTCACTGATATACTTAACCACTTTGCCCCCAGTAGAACCAAAAGACTCCAATCCAAAACAGACCCCTGGCTAACTAAAGACACAAAACTACTTGTGCATCACCCAGATAAAATCTGGAAATACTACCAAAAATGCAAAACTCCCAACTCTCTTACAGCAGTACAAGCAACTGCGAAATCAAGTAAAAAAAAACAAATAGCCACTAACCGCAAATCCTACTACCTTAAACTCCAAAATAATCATAAAACCAACCCCAGAAATTTTTGTAGTAGTGTTTCATCAGTATTATCCCCAGGCAAAAAAAGAGAACCCTTGCCCTGACCCAGATACAGCAGACCACCACCTACCTACCCAATTTAACTCCTTTTTCATTGACTCCATAGGCAGACTCACCTCTTCTTTCCCTAACCGCATCCCCCCCCAACTTAACTGATAACAAAAACTTAACATCCATGAACCCTAAGTCCTCCCCTTTTACTCTCAAATCCATTCCTACCCACACTATAAAAAAAGCTCCTACAAAAGTTAAAACCTTGCTCTAATGCCCCAGATGACATTCCATCCAACTTTCTCCAACTAGCTGCTGATGGCATAGCCCTTCCAATGAGCATCCTAATCAGTCGCTCCATTCAGGAGTCCTATGTACCATACCTCTGGAAAAAAGCCTTCATCATCCCCCCTCCATAAAGGAGGTACAAACTGTTCAATCTCCAACTTTTGCCCTATTGCTATCCTATCCCCTTTCTCTAAGATGCTCAAAAAATGTATTCACCTCCAACTATTACCCTACCTATTGGACAACCAACTCCTAACTAACACGGGTTTATACCAGGACATAGCACCACACCACTGCCCTTCTTTCCTTCCTCGAAATAATTAACTCTGCTAGTGACTCTGGGAACATAGTTTCTACGCTCCTCCTCGACTTATCTAAAGCTTTTGACACACTGTCTCTCGTGTGCTTCTACTTTCTAAACTCTCCCATCTTAATCTCTCCTCTTTGTCTACCAAATAGTTCTCCAGCTATCTCTCAGCCAGGGAACAAGCTGCAAAACGGAAGTACTGCACTTCCTCTTTCCTTCGCACCCCAACAGGTGTACCCTAAGGCTCTATTTTGGGTCCTTTACTATTTAACATTTTCATCAATGATTTCCACCAAAAGATCCCCAATGCTAAACTGGTGCAATACGCAGATGACTCCACTGTTATCTGCTCAGCCAAAACTCTTCCTTCACCAATAAACCTTGCTCAAGAAGCCTTCTCCTCCACCGAGTCCTGGATGCTTGACAATCACCTAGCCCTAAATGCCTCCAAATCTAAAATAATGATCTTTACCCCTTCTAGACATACTACTGCTGACAAAGCATCCTTCTCTATAATTAGCCTAAACAAAACAACTACTGAAATAGTTCCCTATACAAAACTTCTGGGCGTTCTTATCGATGACCAGCTAAAATGTGATATCCACCTACAAACTAATATTAAAAAGACTCATCAAAAACTTGATATGCTTTATCGACACAGGCGCTACCTTTCTCTGTCTTCTAGATAACTCCCATCTACCACCTACCTCCTACCCTCCCTTTTGTATGGAGCTCCGCTACTCTCTAACCCTCGAATCATCCCTAAAATCTAACCTTTCCTCATGTTATAACAAAATTTCAAAGTTTGCCACAGGATCCAAATCCTCTACTCACCATTGCAACTCCCTACATGTTCTAAATTGGTTGGAACTCCCAAGCTACCTAAATTTTATTCAACTAACTACAGCACACAAGCTAATTTTCAAACCTTCTAACTGTCCATCACTCTCCTCTTCCCTAAAACTTCACCAGTCACATAGAACACTTAGATCCACAAATCAGAACCTCTTAGAACTTTACAAGTCTTTACACGCACCAGGGCAACTTCTACTATCATTCCCTCCTGCCAGATTATGAAAAACTCTTCCCCCTTACATTAGAACTATCCCTAACCTACCATCTTTTGAAACCCTACTCCACTCTCACCTCTACTCCCTCTGGGAGTGCTCCTGTACCCATCCTACCTGATTCCTGATGCCTATCCCTATTCTATTCTACTCTAATCTCTGCCACTGCTTCAGTTCATCTCTCTCAAATTCCTTTGCCTAAATACATGTAGTGTATTAAATGAACATAAATGTATTGTTTTTGCTAATATCTTATAAGTGATTGACTCTGCTCATAAATTTCAAGATATGTAAAATCTTGCCTTGCTGTATATTGAATGTTAAACTGTTGTTCTCATATGCTGTACTAATACATTGTATATTGTCTTTTCTTTTCGGGCCTCCATTGAAAACGAGCTACCTTGGCCCAATGGACTTTCCCGGTTAACAAACTGAAATAAATAATTGGTAGCTAGTAGTGAATGTTCCATTAGTAACTTAGAGGAATTTTGTGCAGGGATGTGGAATATAGAGAGCCCGGATGAGAATAAGATTATGGTATATGTAAGTTATTGTAATGTATTTCTGTTGAATTTAGACATCGGTGGAAGAATGTTGCTTGAGGTAGGTCACATTGTGACGTTAAAAATCTTACGTTTTCTGTGTTTTACATTAGGCAAGAGCAGTTGAGAGTGGGTTCCTATATATCAGCCGGGGTTGGAGCATGGGCAGAGTGATTTACTTTGGGGATGCTTTTTTACGCTAGTTTTAAATAGAGGTAAGACTTGTGTAGAGGTAATGTTTACAGGTAGCTCATTCCAGATTTTACCTATGTTCGCAAATAGGGAGTCCTCTGCTCAGTTTTTGGATAAGTGGGTTTTTATTATTTGTTTGTATGAAGACCGGAGTGGTCTGCTGGTAACATAGGGTTGAAGAACAGTTTCAGATGCTGGTATTTTATGCGGCTCTGACCAGATTTTGTGGGCCATTATTAGTTGAGTATATTTTAGGAGTTGGGGGAGCTCTAACCAATTAAGTTTCAGTGCGAGGCAGTGGTGCGATCTAGCTAGTGAATTTGTGGTATATCTTACAATTTTATTGTAGCAGGATTCAAGTTGTTGTAATTCAGTTTTCTTGAGATTGAGGATGGGGGCTGCATTCAGTAATGTGGAGATTGTGTGTTTGTGCAATGGCTATTTTGCCTTTTTTGGTAAAGTAGTGTTTATGCCTATATACAGTATCAAGTTTGTTATGTACCCTTTTCACTGTCTGGGAAATGTGAATATCAAATTTGAGTTTGCAGTCTAGTTCTGTTCCTAAAGGTTTAGTGTGTGGTGATGGTATTGTTAGTTGAGGTAGTGACGAAGGTGTTGGAGGGGGATGCAGCTTTGTTAGGGAGGAAGACCATTAGTTTTTTTTTTGTTTGTTTTTTTGTTTTAGGGTTTAAAATTAGGTTAGCATTTGTAAGCCAGGACTCAACTTCACGAAAGGCTTTTTGAGTTTGAGTCTGAAGCTCCAACAGCGAGAGTGCAGAACAAATTACTGTGGAATTGTCTGCATATTGGATGAGAGTTGCATAAGTGGTTGCTAGATGGAGGTTGTTAGTAAATGTAGAGAATAGTAGTGGACCCAAGATAGAGCCCTGAGGTACTCCAAGGGTGACTGATAATAGGGGAGAAAGAGTTTGCTGCCAGGAGACTGCTTGCTGCCGTCCTGTGAGGTAATCTTGGAACCATGCAAGTGTGGGGTTTGGCATTGTTGGCACTTTAGTGGTGTCTCAGAGGAACATTATCAACTTCAGTTTGGAGAAATTTGAATGCTATTGAAATCTGAAATACATGTAGTGTTTTAATCATTATGAGGTGAAGTCAGGCTGCTGAATGTTCTCAATCAGTATTCTTCTCCTTTTCATTTTGTCTCCAATTTTCTGTTGAATGTCCATTCTGAAATCCTTCATATTCATGTTTATTTCTAAGTGTTTCCTATAACATTGCTAAGCGCACCCTATAATTTGTACTATATTTCAGTATTATTGACTTGTGTCTATCTGTAAGGCCATTAACAGTCCATGTTAATATTGACAAAGCAGCCATTGTTTTCTTTAAACACCTGTATTGAATTATCACTTGTAACATGGCCAAACGTAAGATTTATATAAAATAATCAAACTATATTAACAAGTTCACATTTACAAACATTATGCATAATATATAGTGTCATATATCCTGTAACCTAAGCATTATCGCATAAATTATTAAATTCTGCTATTTTGTAAACCTTATTCTGCCTGCAAAACCTTTTCTCTACATGTTCCCAAATTTTCTATTTTTTCTCTAATTTACTCCTACCCTTTCTCTAGAGACTCCTTTTCTGTTTTTTATCTCTGTTATATTGCTACTTCAGGTGTGTGTGGTTTAGATTTTCATTTCCATTTTCTACTAATATGTGTCTTTTTTTGTGGGCAGCCACTAGAATTAAACTCAGTAAGGCTTTACTATGTCTAGACCATTCAGATCCTGAATCCCAGCTCAACAAAATTTCCCTATTCAAACTCATTTGCTCGCCTGCTAATTCTGACAGAGTACTCTGTAGGGAATGTATCACATCTCCAACATTTGCCAACTACGTGAGGAAAAAATATTTGGAATCTGCTTTCGGTGTAAGTGACTGCAAACACTTGCAGGCAAAAATCCTAAATCTTCTAGGTTTTGTTGCTTATTTGGGAACCGTACATGTGTCCTCTCATTGCTTCTTCATGAATTGCATATCTAATCTCTCTTCTCAGTCTTTCTGACGTCATCTGATTGATTCCTGTAGTTATTGTGCACTATTTTATACAACCTAGTATCCCTTTTTTTGACATCAGCTTTTGTTAGATTCAACTAAGAACTCAACCAGTGGAGGTCTTTTAGAATTCCCATACCCTTTCTATTTATCTGTACTCCTATAAGCACCTGATAGGGAAGGCAGTCACTATCCTGCAATTCAAATGTCATCTTGGCCTCTTCCTATTCTATTACCTTTCCTTTTGTAGTTCTTTTGTTCCCAGTACCTTGGTTTCTTTGCCATCTTTCTCCAGTACATGCCCAACCCCCTTTTGTATATTCTCTGTGACCCTAATTACAGGCATCCCTGTCAACATTATCTCCTTTCTCTTTTCCCCTTTTGGCTTAGTTCTTAGTGTATTTTCTGCTACTTTTAGTCACAAGTGTTGTATTGGATAGTCATTTTGAATGTATGCTTCTGTCGTGCAGTTTACATGCTCACACTGACAGACAAGCTGATCTTATATGTAGCTGCTTCTTGTGTCTATTGGACCCATGTTACATTTTCACAGACTTTACGATTCAGTAAAAATGCTCAAACAAAAAAAATAAATGCATTTAAAAAAAATCCAATTTTAAGTAATGACACACAACTATGTACACAAAATAAGCATAGAAGAGGTCTGCCCTTCTGAATTGGAGCAGTTCTGCCAAATTGATGTTTGCACCCAGAAGAATCACCTATCCAAAAGTTAAGGTCAATCACGCTAATGTGCGTTTTAGTGGCTTTGGTTCCCATTTTCACATATTGCTATCTGTTATCTTCTGTAGTCACCTCTGGTATGTTGAAAACTGTTTACATGCTTTTAGTAAAGATTAATTTTTAGCTTTAGGAAAATGTTTCTAGTTAACCTTAAATTTACTAAATTGTGAGCTGTTGTATTTAATACTAGCTTGTATATAAAGCTAGTTGTATAACTGTTCATATTTCATGCTTCATTTATTTTCACAAAAGTGCTTACCAGTATCCTTTTAAGTGTCATTTACCTTGTAACTCGCAAATTTCACTTGGAGCACACTGTTTGCATCACTCATGATTAATTGCTTGCACCTGCAGGCTGCATGTCCTGATAAAAGCATGTGCTAACTGGGGGAAGATAGTAACTTTGCAAGTTCAAGAAAGTACCCTTTTCCATGTTCATTCAATCATTTTAATTGCTGCTAATTTAAGGTACAAGTCATTTTAATCTAGACATCCATTTCTACAAAAATGGGTGGTTTTTAATTGCATGTATACTATGATCGCTGCTCCTTTATACCCCTCTACCTCTAAAGATCACAACATTATATTAACTTTAACTTGCATCTTTCCATCCTTTATATTGTTATGTAAAGCCTGGATACAAAGGAAAGTCGTTTTACTTTATCACTGGCATATACAGTAGGTCATGATAAAGTCTGAGGTAGGAGTAGTTTTGCAAATACCTTTGACTGCATGCTCTGTACAAATATTTTACAGTATAACATGCCTTACATCAGGAAGTATTTGTGCAGATCTTGGGGGTTCATATTACATTGTTGAACTTCTAAAAATCTGAACGCCATATGGTTGAACCCATATGTTCGAACTTTCAAAAGTTAGAAAACATCAAAAACCTACCTAACGGTTATAAGCAGGATGGCACACCCCCCTCACCCCCCCCCCCCCGTTTTTAAATATGCCAACTCCGAGATCGCACTACAGTGCAGTAAAGGGAAATCCTCCCTTTCTGCACTGAACGGAAATCCCCATTGAAACGTTCGAACTTTTCCAAGTTCGCACATATGGGTTCAACAATATGGCGTTTGAACTCTTTGCGGTTCGACAACGTAATATGTATCCGATCTTAAGACCAAACACTGTTTTACTTGTATAGTCCATTTAGTGTCCAAAACTTTAATGACCTAAAGTTGGGTATATGGTTTATATTCCCCACTGGTTTAGCAGTTAGCATACTTTGTCTTAAGCTGTTTCTTGCTGAAGCACAGTTCACTCATCTAAATAAAGTCTAATGGGAGTGATGCTGTACAGTTCCCTCCCAGTTATTCACTATTTACCCACTGTTGCTGATTTTCTGCAAATCCTCTTGTACTCTGAACACCATTGCGTAGTGTAGTTCACTGCAAGGTACTGCTGATTCATCTAGTCAGCTCCTTTTTTTCCCCCACCACTCAAACATTTTCATCAGAAGAAATGGAAACTATTTCACTGTCTGTATGCTTTTGTATTGTTAGATTGAGAAGCAGAGTCTCCTTCAGGTTGATGGCCAACTTGTTGACTGAATGTAATTTCCTCCATAGCCTATTATGCATCCTCAGATGTATTTTGTTGTGTTTTTAATTCTGTGTTTGATATGATCAGTACACTTAAACATTTTCACAGTAGCCCAAGATCACAATATTTTATTAACTTTAATTTGCTTATTTCTGGTCTTTATTACAATGCAACATAAAACCTGAATGCATTACTACTAAAAATAG
This sequence comes from Protopterus annectens, assembly GCF_019279795.1. Lineage (NCBI taxonomy): Eukaryota > Metazoa > Chordata > Ceratodontiformes > Protopteridae > Protopterus > Protopterus annectens. The sequence goes on from NC_056733.1 coordinate 905,550,132, forward strand.
TTACCGTTTTACTTTAATAGCTTTAGCTTATATAGGAATGGTTAAACTTTGCCACCTCACCATTAAAATATCTCTAACTGCATGTTATGTAGACGTACTTCAGAATTTAAAATGTATTGTCCTAGCTGTTAATGGTTTAACACAGTCAACAGACTCCGTGTTTGCCACCCGCTTAGAGCCACAGTTTGTGTCTCTGTCTAATGTGATTGCCTTACGGTTCTGTCATTCATTCAGTTGCTTTGTGCTGCTGCTCGTCTTCCTGATCATCTTGCTCTGTCAACACCATTTTCTGTTTAAAGTCCAGTGTGCTTCCACTACTTCTTGTCAGCCTTTGTGCTTTTTTCACTCATTCATTCTACTTTGGAGCTCAGACAGAATCTCTATAGACATTCTTATTTGTCAGAAGTTAGAGAAACTGAGTTTTTTCCAGCTTGTTGGCTCCCCTATAACCTTTCTGCATCCATAAATGGTTTGATAATTTAGGAAAGCATATTCTGAAGATGTCTGCACTTAGGAATTTTAATCTCACACCTGCCTCTGATTCGTGGGATAAACTTTTTTTTTTCTCCTGAGCTCAGGGAAATCTAATTTTCCACAAACACCCTGGTGTCCCCAGTTTCCGTTGTACCCAGTTTTGTTGAGCAGTTCTTTCTGCTACTGTGATTGCATCTTTATTAATACAGGCTTTGTCTGCTTTCTGATGACCATATTTAGAGCATAGACATATGACATGCCTTTTCAATTTAGAAATCGTGCTGTGGAACATTCCTCCAGTTGCTTATTTGTACTTTTACAAAATTGATGCAGTCTATTGTTTTCAGTTTCTTTGGTATAATAGAAAAGCTGAGGTTTTCTCTTGGCTAACTCTTAATATTTTTTGCAACAGTTGAAAAAAAAAGTCATGTTCAGCCAATATTTTCTCCATTTCAGCCTATGATTTATGCAGTTTTCTCAGCTTATCTGAATTGGCACCTCAAAGCGGCTTCTATTTTCCAGCCTTTTGTGATTTGACTTTGTGCAGTCCTGCAGTGTACTACTTAATGTAAACAACTTTGGGTGAACTTGATTTGATTTCTTCTAAATTAGTGGAATTGAACCAAAGCTGCAGCGTAAACTGCTTTTCCTTAAAGAGCTCTGACATTTTTCCCAGCCATAGAACACAGTTTGTCCCTGTCCATATTCAAGCACAACTTGGATCTACGTATGGGAAACAGAAAATTTACCCCAGGGCTGCCCCCTTTACTATTAATCGACAGAAGCAGCTTCTAAATGCTTTACTGCATGCATGTAACTCTATTGCTTTGTCATTCATACCTTCCAAGAAAATGCTCATTAAGAACTTGGACTATGCATCATTTAATATTCTGTGAAATGTGCACGTTATGCCATCCTCTACAGGTGAACTGCTAATATCCACTTCCTCTTTATACTGCTTTCGTGCTTCCCACTATGTTTTGTCAGTTTTCCAGTAGCATTACTTGTATAACAGACAGCTTAATTCACTCCATATTTCCTTTTTCCTCCATATGACTTTAAGGTATTGGTGTGTTATTCGTTTCTTCATGTTTCTCATACATTTCTGTGTATTTTTAAACCCAGCAGTTCTGTCAGCTAAGTGGAGGGTACGTCTTCCTTTCATTCTTTCACAGTACATCCCTGTGCTTGTAACCAAACATTCATATTTAAGTATAACAAGTTATTATAAATAACTGATGTGACATCTCCCTCTAATCCTCACTGCTGTTTTGTATATTATTCTGTTTTCCACTGTTCCTCCACCAATGAAAGATCTTGTTTAAATGATATTCCCAAAGTCTGCTTCAGAATGGTCCCCCCACCCCCATAAAAATCTTTAATCCTTTTAAACTATGACCTCTTCTGCATCTGATTTTATACAGAACACTGTCATACAGCTTTATGATGTGAGAACCCAGTTTAATTTATTCCCGCATTTCCAGCTATTTTACAGAATGTGATAGTGATTTAGTTTTAAACTGTTCTTTAAAAGTAAGAAGGAAAAAAACAGCAAGACCAGCATTACCTCAGTAAACCAATGTTTAATGTACAGTGATACAGTATACACGCAATACTTTTATGTATTAAAAGACTTCTTCAGAATCTGTGGAGTAATTACATCACCACACATGTAAGACTATTTAATCAAATCATAGAAAAACAATGCACACATACTGTCTTAAACACTTGTAGTGTACATCACATAAAATGTTTGTGTGAATATGCACACACACACACACACACACACACACACACACACACACACACACACACACACACACACAGTGAGGTTTGATTTGTGTACAAACGCACACTGCTGCGAAAGGATGGCACAGGTTTATTAGCTATATACCCCTTCTGCCCAGAATATAAGGTATTTTCCACTATTACCAACCACTCATCAGCTACTTTTAAGTCCCTTACAGGGTGTCCAATCATACTGTGTAATATTACTGTTAACCAGATGGTAGTCTGACCAAGCAAGGCTATTCAGGAGTGGCCTGTACAGTGTCACCAAATAGATATGCCAGTACACTAAGAGCTTAATTATGTCTCACAAATATCAGCCACAAAGATAGGTTTAAAATATATTTAATAATAAAGGATAAGGGTGATATGAAGAGCTGTAGTAACTACAGAGGGATTAAATTGATCAGTCACAGCATGAAGTTATGGGAAAGAGTAGTGGAAGCTAGGGTAAGAGACGTGATGATTAGTGATTAGCAGTATGGTCTCATGCCGGGAAAGAGCACTACAGATGTTTGCTCAGAGAGTGTTGATGGAGAAGTACAGAGAAGGTCAGAAGGAGTTGCATTGTGTTTTTGTAGACTTAGAGAAAGCATATGACAGGGTGCCTAGAGAGGAGTTGTGGTATTGTATGAGGAAGTCGGGAGTGTCAGAGAAGTATGTAAGAGTGGTGCAGGATATGTACGAGGGTAGTGTGACAGCGATGAGGTCTGTGGTGGGAGTGACGGATGCGTTTAAGGTGGAGGTGGGATTACATCAAGGATCAGCTCTGAGCCCTTTCTTATTTGCAGTGGTGATGGACGGGTTGATAGACGAGATCAGACAGGAGTCCCCGTGGATTATGATGTGTGCAGACGATATTCTGATTTGTAGTGAGAGTAAGGAACAGATGGAGGAGACCTTGGAGAGATGGAGATATGCTCTAAAGAGAAGAGGAATGAAGGTTAGCAGGACTAAGAATATATATGTGTGAATGAGAGAGAGGATAGAGGAATGGTGAGGATGCAAGGAGTAGAGGTGGCGAAGATGGATGAGTTTAAATACTTGGGATCAGTAGTTCAGAGTAATGGTGAGTGTGGAGTAGAGGTGAAGAAGAGAGTACAGGCAGGATGGAGTGGGTGGAGAAGTGTCAGGAGTGATTTGTGACAGATGAGTACCAGTAAGAGTGAAAGGGAAGGTCTACAAGAGGGTAGTGAGACCAGCTATGTTATGTGGGTTGGAGACAGTGGTACTGACAAAAAGGCAGGAGTTTGAGCTGGATGTGGCATTGTTAAAGATGTTAAGATTGCACTGGGTGTGACGAGGGTGGACAGGATTAGGAATAAGTACATTAGAGGGTCAGTCCAGGTTGGAAGGTTTGGGGACAAAGCCAGAGGCAAGATTATGTTGGTTTGGACATGCTGAGGAGGGATGCTGAGTATATTGGGGAAAAAGATGCTAAGGATATAGCTAGCAGGTAACAGGAAAAGAGGAAGGCCTAAGGTGAGGTTTATGGATGTGGTGAGAGAGGACATGCAGGTGGTTGGTGTGACAGAGCAAGCTGCAGAGGACAGGAAAAAATTGAAACAGATGATTTGCTGTGGCGACCTCTAACAGGAACAGCTGAAAGATGATGAATAATAAGTAAAAGAACAAGAAAACATTCAATAAATGAACACAGTAACTTCAGAGTTCAAAATTACAGGGAATATTTAAAACATTGCGAGACAGTCTCATACAGAAAACATGTAAACAAATATTTACTGTATTTCTAACCATCTGACAGTGCATTGTTGCAGTGGTAGCATTGTTGCCTCACAGCAAGGAGTTCTCCAGTTTGAGTCTCTGCGGGAGTGTCTTCTGGGCAGAGTCTGCATGTCCTCCCTGTGTTCATGTGGGTTTTCTCTGGGTACTCTGGTTTTCTCCCACATTAAAAACACCTGCGTCTGGAGTGTTTCTCCCTGGGCCCCTGCTGAAAATTGGCTTCATTCCAAGTCTGACTTTCTTTGTTAACAAATGTTAAATAAAATAAATAAAATCTAAGAGTTGCTTTGCCCTAAAAAAACTTAGAGCAAGGCAGATGAGTGGATGTTCTTGCTAGGTCAATGACAAAATGCACAGTCCCTCACTGAGAGAGTTCTTAAATTATTATCAAATATTACTGCCGGGATAGCTTGGATGACATCACTTCAATTTGTCAGCTGACTTAAGTTCCCAAGCTAAACCCCCCATTGTAGCATTTGACATTTCCTTGTGAAAAATACATAGCATTCAGATGTTTGTAGATGCTAGAAGAAATAAAACAATAAAACATTTACAAAACAATGCAGAAAACACCCTAGTTCTAGACATGCTGTCTCCTTGCTGCATTGAAACTAACTTTTATAACACAATCGTAAAACTAAGTTCAACTTATTTTCTTGAAGTCTTGCCAGTTAACTCTGTATGTTCCAATTTCTGCTGTTAAAGCATACATTTACACAGGTATATAGTTTATATATATTTCTGTTCTTTTCCAGTAGAGTACACTGTGGACACACCCTTGAAGCTCATTACTGTACAAACCCTGTTGAACACACACTTGTGTACCAGTACTTGAATGTACACATAACATATAGATGTTCTTCGTGTTTCACTGTTGCAGTCATTACATTTGGGTAGTCCTGCTGGCAGGTTGCTCTGTCGGCCTAAATTCCAAAGTCTTGGGTCCTACGTCAGGTGCTGTCGCCCCTTCCCTGACATCAGGGGTATAAAAGAAGCAGCCAACGCCATTTTCTTTAGTCTTTCTTGCCGCGTGGTGCCCGAAGCAGAAGCAGTTCGCAAGTGCCGGTCGGCCGACTCCTGAGATTTTCGTGTTAGAGTTTCAGATCCGAAGTCTTAAATAAAGCTAAGTACCCCGTTGGGGAAACTTTTTTTTTTTTTCTTGCTCCAGACTGATGTCAGAAAAAGTTAATAATTGTATTTCTTGTGGGAAGCAAATACCTCATAAGGACTTTCATTCTTACTGTATTCCTTGCCTAGGCCCTGATCAC